>NC_068357.1:139054054-139277534 GCF_020536995.1 Dreissena polymorpha
TTCTTATCCATATGCATGAATAAACCAAATCTGAAACCAAAAACATGGCTTGTGGTTGTGCTTGCTAGCTCATACCCATATTACCCTTCACACATATTTGCACTGAAACAAGAATGCAGAGCTTATGAATCTGAACCAAGAATGGCTTGTGGTTGTGCTTGCTAGCTCAACACACTGTAAAATGTATTTGAATGAAATCTGGTAAAACAGACATTGTCATGCCTGCAAAATAGCAAAAGTTTCCACTTTTTGTGTAAATACCTTTTTTG
This sequence comes from Dreissena polymorpha, assembly GCF_020536995.1. Taxonomy (NCBI): domain Eukaryota; kingdom Metazoa; phylum Mollusca; class Bivalvia; order Myida; family Dreissenidae; genus Dreissena; species Dreissena polymorpha. The sequence goes on from NC_068357.1 coordinate 139,054,324, forward strand.
CTCATTCTCAACCATAGCCGGTTATGTGGGATTTATATCAAAATTCTAAAATATACCTTACATGGGAACTGATCAGAAAAAAGACCTGAAACAGAATAACATATGCAGTTAGTTTTTTTGTAGAGAGAAAAATGTTTGAAAAAAAAGTGAACACATGTTCTTTTGTAATTCATACAGTGTATCACAATTTCAAATTCTGATTCAAGATGAAATATTCTACACTGTTAAGTCAACATGATAACATATGTGAGTGCAATACCAATTTCTGTACTGACCAACATGCAAATTTTCCATTTTTGTGTTAATACCTTTTTTTGAACTTTGTACACCATAACCTGTTTATGAAGGGTTTGCTTCTTGATATTTAAATATCTATACTATAGGTACTCTAACCAAGACAAACTTCCTATGGGGTTTGCTGTTGATACACATATTTGTGTCAACTTGAATGAAAGATTGTTGTGGCCAAAATTCACATGTTGGTAAAAAGCAAAATTTGTATTTTTGGTGTGCTTATAGATTTTTTTTTAGTTTTGGGACATGAAATGTGCTGCGAATGAGATTTGAAATGGATAATTTTGCATTATATGGTCAAAAATATCAAAGTAAGCCTAAATAGAAATATGCTGACAAATTAGTGCATATGTTTCTGTCACATAAAGTATCATATTAAAATGTAATTCTGGTCAGAAATTGTTCAACTTATGATTTGAGATGAAATATTCCATCACGGTGTTAGCAGCACATGGTAACAAGTAAATACTGAGTGTTAATTCATTGTAGAAATCAACTTAGTATGGCAGAGTTTGATGTGTACAATAACCTACAGTCAAAAAGGTCTGATGCAGATAAAAAACAAAACAAACACATATCAAGTGTAAACTGACTGACTTTGTATAAATCAGAAGTTTTTCACAAAAATCTGAATTGAAGTACACATTTTGTTTACAGTGTTTCACTTTTGAAACAAAAAACTACACAAGATGATCTATCATGTATTTTAACTTTCTTTGTTTACATATGGGATGTGTTGACATTTAAAAAAATCCACGGTTTTTGTCCATCACAAAACAAAAAAAAACATGTTCGTGGTACTTATATGTCATATTATCCATGTTTTGACAGAATTCGTCGTTTCTTGAACTCTCAATCCAAGAAAGAAAGCCTGAAAATGCCTCACATACATGTATCGATACTGTACATAGAACAACACCCATTTTTCGGAAGGTTCGGATGAAACTCATATCTTTGAACGTTGTATTTTTCCAAAAAGCAAAGTAAACTACAAACTTTTTGTCAAGCAGGAAGTAAAACTATCTTTTCTAGAACTAATGACACCGCATATTGCGCAAAATTCGGCTTGTTGATAAAAATACTCGTCGATGAAAACATAAAACACTTTGTTTACATACAATTGGGGCTTTTGTCGACTTTGTGAAATTTCATGTGTTGGGGAAGGGACATGCATCTCGAGTTTTTATGCTGTTGAGTTGAATAACGGCATACTATAAAAGGGCGAATTGATCGTGTTAGAATCATTTCGATTTTTGAAACTGAACGAACAACACGCATAATGAGTAACAGAAAAGCTTGCGAGCAATGGATGTCAAGTGTGGAGGAAAAGTGGCAGTTTCCAGGCATGGTTAGAGAGGCAGAATAAGCATCGTGAGAATGAGTCGTCAGCTGGAAACAACAAAGCAGCTTGTAACAGATGGATTAAGGGCATGGGCGAAATGCTGCCAACTGTATATGACACTACGTTAGTGATTGTGTGTCATAGGTGCAAAACTTTTTTTCGATGGTGAACTTTTGCCGTAGATGCGAGGCCCTCAGCTGTGTGTCATGTACGCGGATCGACGATCGCTGCGAATGGTGTGGCGAAATTCAGGGTTACGGCCAAACAGAGGAGTGAGGCTTTTGCATCTGTGATGGACTGATCGAGTGGACTATGTGGGCTGATCTAGTGGACTATGTAAACTGTTGTACGTTGTTGTTGCGAAAGATTAAATGTTTGAAATATTGATTGTTGCAGAATAAAATCGTTTGAAACTACATATACATAGTTGTTTGTATTTGCTTTGATTAGAGTTGGATAATATAGTTTGAGAAAACATACGACACTGGGTTATATCAATAACTAACGCAATAGCGAAATCAAACATTCGTGCACACAATAGTACTTGTTTTTCAACTCTGCGTTTGGTAGTTGCATGAATAAGTATATGTTACTACAAGAATAAGAACAAATCGAATTGAACGGTTCATGATATTTATTTACAACACGATCATACGAAACATACTCATGTGTCTATCAATAGTCTTGTTCCTGGACCCACCATTCGCAAAAACTGGCAATTCGGTGAATGTTTATGGTGTTCCAAGAAAGCATCGTCTGTGGATTTCCAATGATACAACACAATGCCACAACGAAAACATTTGCAACGATCGTGTTGTCCCAAGTAGTACAACCCGCACGAAGCAAGCTGGTATTTGTTTGGCTGTATTTGGGGCGACCAATGCTCAAAAGTTTTCAGTCTATCGATATAGTTGTTCATAAACATACTTGTTTCATTCGTGCAAAAAGCGTCGGTATCATCCATGATATGATATGATATTATATTACACATGCAATTGGTTATTTCAACATCTTTATACATTTTTTGTCTCAAAAATACTCTTGGTCAAACGTTACGAGTTTTGTTCTCTTGGCTTTTGAGCTCAACAAAATCCCATTAATGGTTTGAAGTCGTTTTGTGGGATCTTGGTGTGTCCAGCACAAATCATATTTCGGATTGATCAGAATAACCTCAATATCGACATAGTACACAATTTTCCGTATCTGTCGCTTTCCAACATTGATCTCGCGTCGAAAATGTAAACTTCACATCTGGATAGAGATCCATGATGTACATTTCGACAGCTTTGTTCCACTGTTCGAGGTTTAAACGTAACATGTGTCGAAAAAAACCTAAATCTTTGAGTTCGACGGCTAGCATTGTTTTGTGTGAAGTGTACTAAGTCAAATTACTGCTATATAACATTTTTCTACAAAACAAACAAACACCTGTAAACGTTTCAACAATTTTATTCAATACTTTGAACATGTACAATTGACAGGCACGCAGTGACAGGTCCAGCATCGGTGCATTCGGTTTATACGTCGCTGTGTTATTTTGCCCACGCTGAGAAAAAATGGAGGACGTTTCGCCACCGCAATTTCGGCATCCCAGTCCTCAGTTTTTGGAGTGACGGTTTCTGAAACAGAACAAGCAAAAGTTAGTTACAGCATTCAACGTTTACAATCAAACCTCCAACACTAACATATGAAATTCTTAACAACATACTTTTTATCTCAGACAGCCTAATCTCCATATCCCAGTCCTCAGTTTTTGGAACCCGGAATGTAGTTGCTGGCACAGACATGTTATCGCTTTGAAGGTTAGATCAAGAATGATTTGATCTACCAGTCATGTAGCGCCTTTTATTTGCAGCGACTCTTTGACAACCACTAACCCAAAGCTGTTGTTACTTGTTTCAGTATACAGAATATTTAGGTTTTTGTTGGCCGTATTGTATTCACAAGAAACGAAGTTGTACTTTGATTGCATCAAACGCTCAATTTCCTCACGAAGTGTCGCTGAGTCATCTTGCTGCGAGACCTCAAGAATGCTTCTCATGCGAAATGAGTCAAGTTGTTTGTTCCAAAAATCAGTAGTGCATTTGGGTACGAGTGTTTGACCATAACGTTTGATTAGACACGAAGCCAGTTTGTCATGCGTATTCTTTGAAAGTGTTAGTACTCCAATCATACTTAAGGCTTGTGTCAAGTAATAGCTCGTAGCTGCCATATCTTTGGTACATGTTCTTGAAAAATAAAGGTGACACTGATGAACCTCATTGCCGTAGTTATCTTCGTAATCGGTTTGTTCGCAAAGCAGAAAATCAGACCCATTGCTTTGAGAACCAGTAAACCTGAGCTTCACAAACTGTATGTATTCAGGTTTAGATATATGAATGACAACTTGTTCTAGGTCTGTTTGTGTGAAATCAACAGGCAAAACATGTTTTTCGTTGATAACAATGTAACACGATGAATCAAAATCAAAGTTTTGATTAATGTGTGTTGCTAACAACTCGGGTTGGTTTGATTTGATGAGTGCATGCAATTTGCTTTCGCCTTTCCGTTCGATGCAACGAGCCATATCTGTTTTCAAAACCTACTTTTTCAAGCTTATAACACTAACTTTGTAACATGACGGGTTGTATATAAAGCCATGCAACTTATTCAATGCGTCTCATTTACAATTTGACAACCGAAGCGACAACATGTTCGTCCAAACATTGTGCGAAAAATTCATTCGCGAGAAAAGAAATTTCAATGCGAATGGTCACCAGAAGAAGTACATGTTTAGCGTTACATGTCCTTTCACAGATGTCGAGGGACTGCGTTTTACGTCGATAACGAACAGTCCGTATGACTACTTGAACTACAAGCCAACGCTGGACCATGTGTTTCTCGATGAACCGACACTAGCTGCGTTTGAACGATATGTTGACTTGATGTTTTCTGTTGCCGATGAAAAGATTGATATGTGCTACTTCAAAATATTGAAAACATTAGTACCAGAACATTTCGCAACTCTAAACGAGCGCATAAAAAAGGGTAGATACATGCAGTCGAATCCCACGTTAAACTACAGACTGCCGATATGCATAATACCAGTGTTGGAGTTGCATGGAATCGAGGAGTTCAGCAAAGTTTATTCTGTGAAATCGACTTGTCTTTCTTTGGAAAGGACTCAGATACGATTGAAGCTGAACACCTACTTTCGAGCAGTCATGACATTACTCGATTGTACGGAAAACGATATCGTGGAAATATTGGTGAAAAAAGGAGTGCTACCGAGTAAAAACTTTCAGCTTGTCAGTACACAGAAAGAGCTCACAATAGGTCTGAAAATTGTGAGAAGCTGTGGTGAAATATACGAAGCGTTGCAAACTGGCATCGAAATGAGAGAGATGAATGCTAACGTATACTCACTGCAACCAAAATATGGATATCCAAATACAAATTTGTGTCAGGCGTTAGAGGTTTTGTTTGTGATGCATCCTTTGTACCGCAAGCACATCAACAGTCTTCACATTGAAACGGAGCTGATCGATGGGGGAAAAGGTAGACTAGTCAATGCTATTCCTAATCGCAAACGCAAATTTGTTGAAGATCCAAAGGATCAGTCGAGTCTCCCCAAAAAGATGCTTTGCAAAACACAAGAACAAACATGGAATGACTTGCCTTGTTCTGATAAGAAGGCGTGTTCGGAGCAAAACGAGATAATCAGTATGCCGGTCGATTTGGCAGTCGTGAAAGAAGAAATCGTGGAAACGTTCACCCCAGAACAAGAGGTACAAGAAAACCCGATGCCCGTTAGCGACATGTTACCTGAAGAAGACCCATGTAAAGTTTATTTCATCAATCAGTGTCAAAACGAAGAACACGAAGATATGCTCTCTCAAGCGGTTAGAACATGCATTCCCAACATTCACATCCCACCGAACTTTGTCGCATTTTGTGTGTCGAAGGAATTGCTGACAAACGGCCTCGTTTTGTACATTCCTGCAGATTTTGTGTTGTAGTCTGTTGTGTGCAAATTTTTTGTTATATAGCTATTACATGTGTTTTGTTAGATGAATGAAATAAAAACCAGCAATGTTGCGTTTCATACTATTTGTCTTGTTTGTGTCTCTATGTAGCTGTAACGATAACTGCTTCAAAAAATCGCCAGAGCGCGATCTGGGTATATACAATGGTGAATTCTCGATCGTTTCCTATGATGATGCGCTAGAAAAGTTACGCAAAATTGTATATATTCCTGAGAGAACGTACACAACGCAATATGATATTCTCGAGGCCATACGAAAAGTCATTAATAAAATGTTGGGCGTGAAAGACAATTATTTGACCATTGATAATCACAGGGACAGGTTTTGTTTCCAAATCAAAGGCAAACTCTTTTTGATTTTGACCGCGAATATAGGTAGGATGCTAGCTACTGATTCTCTATCGCGGTTCTTGGTACCAGACAATACATCTAATCATGTTGCAGACATCGAAAAACGCAGTACCGATAATGAGCTCGTCACATCGACAGTTTCAAACGAAATTGACACACACACAAACAGCGAAATGGAAAACACAACGCTTGCTTTTATCCCTAACAATGGTTGGACAACCACAAAGGTTAACAAAAAAAGCACGCAAGCAACACTGAGAGTTGCACACGAAAATACCACTAAAACATTAAGTAAAAAACATAACACATCAGTTGTCAATGCCCTTAGCGATGGTTCAACAACCACAAAGGTTGAAGAAAATAGCGATCTTGGCACATCGATAGTTGCAAACGAAACTAGCACACAACAAAACTACAGTGAAAACCATAACATAACGAGTGGTAATATCACTAACAATGGCTCAACAGCCACAAAGGCAAACGAAAATAGCGAAACAGGATCTGTCCTTGTTATAATCGAAGTTGTGTTTTGCATTCTAGCCGTGTTTGCAATCGTTCTTGGACTAATAGGATTTGTGTATAACGTTATAAAAAAAACACAGGAACTAAAATAAATATAAAACACACTTATACAAACGGATCTTGTCATTCTTGATGTTCTAAGCCAACCATGCGGTCGTTTATCGTTTTGTGTTTGTTCATTGTTGTCCGCGCAAACACAACAGTTCAAAGCGTTTCTTCTTACGGTTTACAAAACTGTTATTGCAATGTGTGTGATCCGACTAAAAGTATTGGTAAAATATATGATGGATCTTGCTACTTTATTAGTATTGAGCAACAGTTCAAAGTTGGAAACCAGTTTTCAACGCACGTCAATGTACGTAAAACTGTAAACAGTACCGACTATAATGCATACGATGTGGTCATTTTTGGACAAAAAAACATTCATCTAAAAACGGTTTTCACTCAAGTAAGCAACGAATTTATTTTGAACAACATTCAAGGTTCTATCAAGATAGCGCTGTTCAACAACAAAGATAGGCCTGCTCAATGCGTTCATTTGTTCAAACGAAAATATTTGGGCATTTCATGCGAAACGGCTAACGTAGCGCTGTTAAAAGCGGATCGAGGAGAGTTTGTGACTGTGTCACCTTTCAATCCGCGTGCGTACAAGACATGTTCATTTGACGAAAACGCAGCAGCGTCGATCACATCTCCTAAAACTTGTTTCGTGGTGAATGAAGATGGCCAGTGCTTACCAGCAGTGCTGCAAACAGAAGAAGAGTTTCAAAACGCTTTTGACTATCTGATTAACAGAACGCACGACCCGAAGGTGAATGCAATATCTCAAAATTTGATGTTCAAAATTGACAGTCTGAACGAAACGCTCGAATTAAACGATTACGCGATAGTCTATTCGCGAGTGTCATATGATGAGAACAATACGTGCTTGTATATCGACGTGAATGAAAAATCTATTTCGTATGAAGATTGTACAACAAAACGAACTCTGTGTCAGATTAGAATTCCTGGTATGGGACTGGATTCACCGAGTGACGATGATTCCAAAATAAACAGCTTTTGGGTCTTATTTATTGCACTAACATTTGTGGTTGTTTCTTTGGTTATAGTTATAGTTATTGCGTATGTGTTGCAAGGATTTCAATCTAGACGTTTACAAACTACTACAACAGTTCAAATAACAAGCGCCTAACTCGAGTATAAAACCATTCACGCAAAGTCAGTAGTTGTCATAACGTAAAAAATGTTCAGCTGTGAGTTTGTGGCTGCGATGGTAGCAAATTACTTGGAATGCAAGCAGTTTGAGGACTCAAATGACACTCTTTGTGACATTGTTGAATGTGTGGTTTTGCTTGTAAATAGAACGGTAACGATGCATGTTCTTACGAAATATGACTTGATAAACTCTTGTGTCGATAAAGACTATTTCGCCGAATTGCTTGAACAAAAGCTGAACAGTGGTTTGAGCTGGGATGTGTTTGTGACTGCATTTGTTTTGTTTGTTGCCGTCGTGCATGAACGATCGAAATACAACCTTGAAGGCTTCTACCACCTGGTCAAGATTCAAGACGTTTTTCGAAAGTATAGACTAAATGACTGGGTTGAAAAACAACCTGGTAAATGGAATGCATTTGTTGATTATTGTAAGCATGTTTGTTGAATAAAAAGTAGAAAACAGAAAAATACGTTTTTGGTTGTTTTATTCATATATTTCATATATACAATCATCACATTCACGGTCGCTCTGTAAACTAAACAATAAATTTGATTCCAACTCTACAAACAAATCGTTTTTATCGAAAATGTCTTTGATACCAATCATATCGATGATTTCCTTACACATAGCACAGCCGTTGGATTTCAGTAAATCATATTTCTTTTCAGTCTCGCCATCTCGATCAGCAATACTGAAAAGCAGTTTCGTTTCATCTAGTGTATCCCTTACTATTAGATCGACATCGCCATAATTATCGTCGTCGACGTTTCCAACAACATCTTCAACAAGATATAAGTACACGCTAAGGTGAACTGTGATTCCAAAGCACGTTAGTTTAATTTCATACTTGAACTCAGGTCTTGGCTCGAAACAAGAATTTGACCAACCCGGTTGAAACGTGTCAGATTTAAACTTATAGAACCTCTTAACTTTGGGCTTTTCAGTTGATGTGATGCTCAAATGCTTCGATACTATTTCCCACAACTGTTTTGCATCAGCTTGTGACTTGATGCGATCATACTTCGAAATTTGCGGACGAGCATACGATGACCATTTTCTGCGGTGAAAATACATGTTTTGAAATGTAACAATTTCCCAACAGACACTTAAATGGTTTGCGATGCAGATCGTTACAAAATGTGCATATATAAGCGCTGCGCAAAACGTAAACTGCATTAATTGATGTTTGTGACACTCTTTCTCGGCATATTGCTAACACTATTCATTATCGAAGAACGAAACCCCGATATTTGGACTCGTAAACAGACCAAACCTGACAACGACAAGAAGAAGACATGATTTGTGTTACATTTCTTGCGGCGTTTTGTATTCAAGAACTGCGATGGTGGTTGTCTGTTAGAAAAATACGAATGGAATGCATACAGATGATGGAACAAATTCGTATGGACTTTCGAACAGATTGTTGCTGTGGTCGCAAAGACTGCACCAAACTAATTGCGCGACTTCAACTGGAGAAAGAGCAAGCTGTGAAAGACTCTCGAACTTGTATTGTTTGCCGCATTGAAGAGAAAACCTGTGTGGTAACTGCATGCTGGCACTTGTTTTGCGTAAACTGTTGCTGGCGCATGCATATGAACGGGAACAAATGCGCTGTGTGTAGAACTGAGATGTGGGGTTGGACGCCGATTTATTGGACCGATTAGAAGTTATGACTTTGAGTGTTTTTATTATCGATAAATAAACCGTTGAAATGCATTTTATGTGAATAAAAAGTAGAAAACAGAAAAATACGCTTTTGGTTGTCTTATTGCATGAACAAAACAAACACACAAGTTTACTGTTATTGTTCTTTATTAACAACATACAACAAAAATGTACAACACTTATGTCATCACATTTTCTTCTCTGCGCTTTCGACTCAGACTACGACTGAACACCTTTGTAAAGCTTCTCTTCCTAGGCCTTGAACGTTTATCATCGTTTTCACTAAGTTCGTTGACTGACTTCGGTTGAAGGTTTTCCTTTGACTCGTTTTCTCTTCTGAGCAATTCGTTATCATACGCGGTTTTGTTGTGAAATGTAAGAAGTTGTGGAATGCGTTTAAGAAACATCACCACTTCTGTCATGCCTAGGTGCTCAGCGAGTTCGATCATGTTTACCAGGCTAGAGATTGACTGCCAATCCGAGTAATCTAGCGTGAGACCGTTACATTGGTACTCAGACAGGTTCATGAGAATTTCAAACACGTTCATCAATTCTTGAACACTGTACTTCGGCTGAATCTTGACATGATTTGTCTTAACGTTAGTGAACATTTTCACAATTGCTGCTGGGTATGATTTTTGTTCTTTGCCCACATAAAATACAACCCTGTCTTTGCTTTGTTTAAGCGACTGAATGAGCTTTGAAGAGATTTCAATACCAATATCGTACTTCAGTTTAGTGAACAAGCGATTAGTGGCTTCGGTGTCAGTGACCCGTTTAATATCTTTAACGTTTATGGTTGACATGGTTGACATGGTTGTGTGTGGTTTGAGTGTTTCTATAGAAAAACTAACCTTAAATAGATTTTTATCGCAGTTTTCCAAACCGTAATTTGTGATTGTATAGACAGTTGAACATCCACAAAAAGTCATGTTTTTTCTTGAGCTGGGAATCACATCCTATAGTGTTAATCATAACAAGAAAAACATAAACTCCTAAAAGCGAATAAGGGCAGAGTGAAGTGTTTCTCGAAGTTTTGTATGTATCGTAAATAAACTTTATGTATGTGGAATTGTTAACCGTACTTTCGTCAAACAGAGAGAAAAAATTGTAAGCTTTAAGTCGGTTGTATCCACAAATAGGATCGCCAAATACTGAATCAAAATGGCTTGTAATTTCGCTAGTTGTCAATTTTTTGAACAACGACATGCGTTCATCGTCTTTGAACTCATTGAGAACCATTGTGACACACGTTTGAATTCCACACCCGAGTTTTGAGTTCATTTCTACTAGCTTGCTTTCGAATATTCGTATTGGTTCTTCATATTCTGTTATGTATTGAAAAATGCATAGCGAGCATTCGTGGTGATGTCTAGAGTACATGGGTGAAAGCAAGTAGGTGTTTTGTGCTAACTGTTCGTCTTCGTCAACAATCAAAACCTCGTCGATATCCATTGATAAGGCAACAAATGTTTACAGTTCATTGATACAATTTATTTACAACATATACAAAAAATGTAACACACACAAGTCAACATAATCATACAATATTGCAACAACGTAGTCATTGGTCATCATCGCTCAATTCTAGATCACTGAGTATTGTTTTTTCCTTTTTCGGTTTCTTAACAGTTTTTTTTTCACCAGATTTTCGCATTCTCTTAACAGCCAGAGCGTTCATAATTTCCTCTTCATCATCGTTCAGCGTATCTGACATTTCTGCATCGGAGATGTCGATATCGGCATAGTTGCGTTTTTCCTCAACCTTGGAAGATTTGATTCGCTCTATCAAAGAAAACATGGTTTCGTCTTCCCCAGAACCGAGTATTTTGTTGAGCACATCAATTGGAACTCGATCGAAAACCTTGGAGCTCACAGTCTTCAAAACATCGTCTTGCAGGTTTTTTGTTTTCTTGATGCCCTTTATCAGATGCTGCGTTCTTACTTTGAGGCGTCTGTACTGCGCTAGTTTGGTATCAATCTGTTGTAATTTCTTAGAAAGGTCTTCTAACTTCGAACTATAGTTAGGCGACACGAAGACACCTGGCTCGACTTCAGAAACCCAATTCCTTTTCACGCCGTGTTGCAGGACAGCATTTGCAAACTCATTTATTCGTTCACGGTTGTTCAGCATTTGTTGTGCCATCGTTGAAAGTTATTGCGAGTGTGCTTATTTCGTTAAACGCATCAATATATATACGTGTGAAAAAATAATGCACGCCTTACTTGTTCATCATTGGCTTGAATAATCGAATGTAGTACGCCTCTTTGGCTTTACGCACGTGCTTGTCTCGCTCTGTCTCCAAAACGAATACAGTGTAACGTTCTTTTACATCGCACAAGTGTTTCCCACATTCTATCAAATGATCAGTAGCTCGACAATAATGCTGCTCTGTTCGAATATGAGAGTTGTGTGTGTGAATGCGTTTTCTCAGATTAACGGTCTCGCCAATATACTCACCGCCGCAAGTGTTGCACTTCAGAACATATATAACATCTTTTGATTTACAAGTCAAGTTCTCTCCATCTTCAACAATGTATACAAAACCACAATTGAACTGAAAACTATTTCCACTCTTTATTTGAGAACATAGAGTGCAGCGCTCACCGTTACATGGTTTAACTTTGTAGTCCATCAACAACTCAAAATAGTGAAATTATGACTGAAAATGTGTTTATGCGTTTTTTGTTACAAAAACATGAAGATCAGCTGGTACCGTGAAATTGATTCCTTGTTCCTGCATAGCACGAGTAATGTCAAAACACGAACAGTTTTGCGAATTTAGCTGACTGATATATAGAGTTTTACTAACTTTTGTGAAACAAAACTCGATTGTCAAGTCGAATATGAACACGTTTTCGTCTCCAATATCGTCTAGTATGGTTTCAAAAATGCTTTCGAGCAGTTCTTGTTCATTGATCAAAACGCTGATGCATTTAAAAACGTGGATGGAAAATTCTTGAGTGTTACCAATGCTCTCGCGTTCAATGGTATACATGTTGTCATACGAAGTCATTGTGAGTTATGACAATAGCGGATACAAACGCTTTGATATATGTTAACTGTTTACAACAGTATCGTTATGCCGAGCTATGCTGTGTAGTACAATTATGAAGCAAATAGCAGCTATCACAAGCACAATGAATCCACCAACACAAACAGCGACAGTTTCCCAAAACGTTAATTTTCTTAGTCCCGGTTCGTCATTCAATGTACTTTTACCCAACAAAACCTCGCAAATCGTGGGACTGTGTTTGCATTTTTCGATTGAAATGGTCTTTGATCGCATATCGACATACGTGCATTCTTGTCCACTGTTCGTCCTTTTGTTGTACACAATGAAGTGTTCGCTTGTGACAGAACTGTCATCTATATTTTTTATTTGAAACTTTGCCTCACTCATATTGTGTGCCGTGTTCTGAGTAATGCTAACCAAATATGAAACTAACTTATCATCCAAATCGTAAACACTCGCAATACTTGAGTGCGAACAATTTGCATCAATCCGAAAACATTTGCCATTTTCCGCTTTCACAGCACCAATATCGCAGTATGTGAAATTAGCCAATTGTATTTGTGGTACGCGAATGAAATGACCATTTCTCGCTATAAGCACAGCATTCGTGCTCTCGGTACAATTCTCAATTTGATACGTATTTCTGAATAACGACATACAAATCTTATCAACAGTTGTGCCATCTTTGGTGCTGAAGACAGTAAGTCGATATGATGAAGCCTTTTTCGCGAGAATAACTTCGTTACTCACTTGTTTCACTATTTGACTTAGCATCGCACGTAAAGCATGATTACGTTCGTTGATAATCAAGAGTGTGTATTCACGAAACGGAGAAAAATGCGTATTAGAGGAAATCTTGAATGATGAATCCAAGTTGATGAAATAGCAACGATTGTTATGTACTTTACCGATTGTATTAGAACGATTACATGTTATGCAGTAACAATTTTGCAATCCATACGTAGATACTTCTGCAACGGTCTGCTTGTTGTGCTTAATTCCCATTTGATGCTTGTTGATAGCATCTTGCATATTTTGAAATTGTTGGTTAACAATGTTATCGTTTTTAACTGGCAGACTAACGGTGAGTTTTGGCTTGGTAAGAGCATTTTGAATTTTGTGAGAAGTTTGGTTAACAACAGTATTTTTTTTAACTGTTGGACTTATCTTGTTTTTTGGCTTGTTGGTAGAAGTTTGAATATCGTAAAATTTTTGGCTAACGAAAGTATTGGCATTTTGAATATCGTGAACTTTTTGGCTTACGATAGGTTCAACGATAGGTTTGTTTGTTACTGACAGAACTTTAGTGTTTTTGAAAAAAAAGTCAGAAAAATCGATAATTGGAACATTTTCAGCGCTTTGCTTTTCATCCAAATTATCGTCAGAGTAATCCTCATCAAAGTTATCCTCGTCAGAGTAATCCTCGTCAGATTGATCATAGTCAAAGTCGAACTTATCATCGATTTTTAAGCGGATCTCACTCATTTCTTGCTCTATTTGTGTAATTGTGTCTCGCAATTCTTTGGACTTAGAAGGGATTATTTCCAAACCTAGATCATATTCTTTGATATACTTGGCGACTGACAAATCATTCATTTTTCTCTTCAATAACGCATTTTTGATTCGTGTTAACGCATGATCCTGTTTCTCGGGACCAGCACCTTCTAAATTCACATCGCACCATGTTCCGAACGTTGTACACAGTTCAGTATTGAATCTGATGATGGCATGACCGTGCATCCCATTTGCACAAATTTCACTTCCATCATAGGTCAATGAAAAATTGTACGGAAACAAAGGTATCCAAGCGTGTGTGTAAATCTCAGTAAACACAGATTCTACAAACTCACTGATAGAGTACGTTTTCGGCTCAATTTGCAATCTAACTAAAAGACTTGGTAAGTCGTAAGTGATAAACATTGATCCCGCTACAAAACCATCAACTACACTGTATACCGGTTTTGAAAACGCTTTTTTCTTGTTCGGACATCTAGATAGACCTATGGATTTGCATTGTTGCTCATGTCCTTCTAAACTAAACTCTGGGTTTTTCATCCATTTGTTGAAAAATTGTAAATTTTCTTTGACATCGTCGTAAAATGACAAATACTCATAGGTTACGTTTATCAACACATAAAATAAACCATTCGTAACGTCAATCGGTGTGTCCTGTACATGCTTGAAACAAGACGGTTCATAAAAATTTGGTTTAGGACGTCCTAACGCATTTGTTTGTAAAACTAAGGGAAAAAACAGGGCTACTATATGCACAAACATATACATGACGAGTTTTTGATGCATTGTCATTTTGGAAAGTTCCTATATAAGTATTTTCTACAAACAAATCAAACAACACGCAAAATTGTTTCAAGTTTTTTATGAACATATACAATCGAACACAACATAACAAACATGCATTAAATGTTAATTATTGAGTCTCTCATCTTCTTTGTCCATGTACCAAATGTGTGTATGGCGAGCCAAGGCTAGAAAGTTTTTTCGTTAATTAACATGTGTTGATATACATATTCATCAATGTATCGATCGTATGCCTCATCGAATGCCTCATAATCAGAAAAATAAATATGGTGGGCCTCTTCATCCAGCTTTTTGTCAATCAAATATTCATATGGCGATTGAACATATGGTTGACGTTCAATTTGATTTTGTTCTTCATCATCGACGCCACCGATTTCGTCCGCAAAACAATTGTCGAATTCTTCTTTATATTTTTCCTCCAAAAAACTTTCGTAAGATTGCAAAAACTGATCTTCTATCATATCATCGATATCACGGCTTCTGCAAATCCAACACATTTTTCTATCATGTATCTCTGCATCTTGATCATTGGAACCCTTTTGAAATATGTGATTATCATCGTCGATTTCGCCCCGGTAATATTTTTGCTTTTTATAAAACTGTTCGTAAGATTCGAAAACCTGTTCTTCCAGTATATCGCCAGCATCATTAGTTCTGCAAACCCAACACATTTTTCTATCATGTTTCTTTACATCTTGATCATTGGAACCTTTTTGAGGTATGTAATTATCATCGTCGATTCTGTCCTGGTAATATGTTTGCTTTTGATCTCGTTTTGCATTGCGTATTTTTGTTCTTCGTTTCTTTTTCAGCCTGTTTTCAGCCTTTTTACGCTGCTTTTCAGTTTGTTTTTGATAAGATTTGTAGCGGGTACGAGTACAAGTCTTGTCAATTTTCGCCATGAGCAGCTCATCCAAATCACTATAATTATCGTATTCGTCATACTTTTGGTCATCTTTTGTTTGAAGACTTTCTACCGATTTATTTGAATATTTTTGGTTATCATCGCTAGAATGAACATCTTGATCGCTTTCTGTTTCCACAATTCCATAATTATCTCTTTCATATTGCTTTTCAAACTCGTTTTCCAAGTACCTATCGCATAACTCATAGTCAAGAAATTCAAATTCAAAAGGACAAGCACGACCAAACCGTCGATGACTGAGTCTCACTATTTCTTCTTTGTTCATGTTCCAATCGAACACAAAAGGACAAGCGGGGCACAGCTGTCGATGCCTAACTCTCACATCTACTTTGTCCATGTTCCAAATGGAAATGTGCGCATTGCAAAACACGCATCTAACGCAATTAAAAATAGTGTCGGAGAAATTCTCTCTCGTGTCGGAGATGACACAAGGGTCGTAGATGAACCCTTGGCTAGCCAGGTCTTCCTTTGACACGCTGCGTTTGGATGGCCTGTCTTCAAAGGTTTGAAGTCTCTGGTCCATAGTTTGATAGCGACTGAAGGCTCGTGGTTCAGATTTTCTAAGCCTCGCAAAACGACTGTACACAGACATGTTTGCAAACAAACGTTCTTAGACTTACTAACGTATTCATCTCCTATTTATACCATTTTTTTGTAATGACTTATGCGATACAACTCTCGTAGTACAATTAGTGTATATTGAAAACAAAATTAGCCCGGCAAAATTAGCGGGGGGGTCTTTTTTAAAACCCCACCCCCCTTATTAAACCGTCAGAACATTTTCCGGGCATATCATATAGCGCCGCATCCCGCACCAAAAATGCACACAAGAAAAAAGTGGCTGTGGTAAATACAAACTGTTGCAATTCGGAAATTTCCAAACGGATATTTATAAAGTACTAGTTCCACGCTCATATGTGCATGTCAATTCGCAAAATGCGTGAGCCGGGACCATGAAGCAAGGTGCTCGCATATGTTAGAGGTCAATTGACATGACGCCTTATCTATGATCGCTCCGCCCACTAGAATTGATCCACCAATCAGCGATCGATTAATCGGGCGCACTCGTTAGCAACGACCTGTCCGCCATTTTCTAGACAAGCTACATGTTTAGGTTCTTTTATTCCAACGAGTTTCTTTTGTTTTCCTCTTTAAAAAAAACGATTAAAAATGGTTAAACGGTGTCAATGGGGATTATGCAACTCGGACAATCGATATCCTGAAAGATTAGTTGGTGACATTTAATTTATATCGTTTCAAAAGCCGAAAAGTAATCTTGAGAAGTGTAAGAGATGTATAAATACATGCGGTCTTCACCACAAACAACTGAACGTCAACACTGTCAAAGACAATTATAATATATTTTTATCGGATATACTAGCAGATTTAAATAGTTTATGTTATCGATCTGATTATCACATAATATTTCACTTTTTTTTAAATAGTTTTATCAGTTACTAGGTCAGAAGTGAGGTTCATCTACATTACTTAAAGAGAAATAAAACCCAGCATGAAGCCTAATTCATGCTGTGTTTTATTACTCTGATAGTAATGCACTTAATTGACATCATACATGTTATTTGAAGATGACATGTGATATATTATCTTATTAACGGTATCATCACATTTGCACTCATGTGGTGTCACCAATAAACGCTTTTAATCCACACTAGGAGCTCGAATGCCTAGATCTCATTTTTTAAACGAGTTTCGTTTATTTTGTTCGGATTAAAAAACGGAAATGAAATATGGCAAAAACGGTGTAAAAAGGGTTAATGCAACTCTGACATTTGGTATCCAGAAAGATAAGTTAGATGAATTAAATTTATACCATTTCCAACGCGGCAATGCGGTCTTGACAAGAGCGAGTGGAAGCTTCAAGAATTACCGAGATCCCCTTTATAGAACATTAATTTATTTCACAAACTTGAAATGCAATATAAGCAATAACTAAGCATTATTAAGTATGTATTATGTCACGTGTGCATGTAAAATAATTGAGAATTTTGGTACCCAATTCGTGTAACTTTACGAAATTCCCGTTAAAAATCGCGTTTCTGTGTGAGTCAGAAACAAGTGAAAACCATTTTGTTTTTATTTTAATAAAGACTTATCGATAAATGCTATTGTAAAAGAGATATTATTACTGATATTAGTTAACCAATAAATGCGGTAACTTCGGGAAAGTCGGTACCTGCGCGAGCGTCTGATATTGGTAGCCTTATTAATTTATAATAGCCTGACCGTATTCCATTTCGTAAAACGCTAATTTTATATCAGACAATGTCCAAACGTACTGTGTTGTTTTTGCGCTTTAAATTATAGTGATTGATAAATGTCCCATAAGCAATGTTTAATATGATTAATATCACTTTTATACGCAATAACATGTCGGATTGAGGAACCCACCCGGCGTCAGAAAGCGCGTAAAACTTCACCGAATTCCCAGTTATAAAGCGCTATTTCGTGTCAAATACACGGGTAGGGGGGGGGGGGGGAATGTATCGGTAATAATTTTGTTAATAACACGGGAAAATACCGGTGAAGTGTTAATTTATTGCAAATACCACCATTACACGTAATAACGGGTTCGATTTCGGTAAGCGCGCAAGCGTTTGAGAGCGTGTTTAATGTACCGATTTACCCGTTATAAATAGCTGATGTTCTCTTTAATCGTATATATTTTTTTCATTTGCAGAATAACTAAATGGAATCAACCCCTTTACAAGTTTAATATGGTGTTAAAAAAGTCCATAAAATCATCCGGTATATCGCGTAAATCTATATGCAGTCTATAGGCAAAGAAGCCATTTTGGTGTTAGCTTGTCTAGGTTTTCTTCCCGTTGAGCCACGTGATTAAGTGGGCGGAGCGATCACTGATAAGGCGTCATGTCAATTGTCTTCAATGTAAACAGCATTGCGAAGCGAAAATAACGTTGACGTATAATTGTTTTCAGGTGATTTCGTTTTCAAAATATTGTTGTCTTCTTTCCAAAAAACTATTTCACAACTAATTTTATTGTCTTTATATTTTTTGTATTGTGAGATTTGCCTGATATGCTGAGGTTTCTTACCAAAGTATTACCTGGTACTGATACTATTATATTGAGAATATTGGCAACACAAATTTGTCGAGACTCAAGTGTTTAATCATCTAATAATTGAAGGTACCTCAGATGAGCAGGAGACTGCTGAATCTGATAATGTCGTAGACTTTGACGCAGAAACTCAACAAATCAATTATCAATACTGTAAAGTTGACAAGAGTGATTACTGTTCAGATTTTCAGGAGGAAGGAGACAATGAGAAGAAGATAATCAATTATTTGAATTCCAATCTCTATTCCGATATCTGATAATATCTAGTAATATATAGTAACATACTTGTTTTATGATATTCCTAGATAGAACATACTTGATATATGTTATTATGATATAAATAAATACTATGTGTAACCGTCATTTCATTTTGTGTTTTCTCTCTTTTTGTTTGGTCTGACAAACACTCATCCGGTCTGACAGAATTTGTCAATTCGTCAGACCGAATGTCTGACATCAATCTTGAAGTTTGGTATTGTCTGTTAGATCGAATATTCGCTTCGCCATTTTTATGGATCGGAACAATAGCGCTTTTTACACAAAGAGCTGGATAAATTCCTGTGCTAAAATATAGCGTGAAATATATGCAAGATAGTGCACAACATCAATTTCTGTAAGATCACTTCTTTTATGTCTTAAAGTGATATTATGGGCATTTTTCACTGTTGAATTGAGTTGAAAAGAATTAACAGGTCAAAAGTATAAGTTAAAATGTGGTTACTGACCAATTATCTGCAACTCATATTACATATTTTACGTGACCCACCCAGTCCTGTAAGCCGAAATAATCCGTAAAACAAAATGGTGTCATTGTGTCGTATAAACGAATCTGCACTAAAACTAAATTTAGGTTCATATTGAACATGCGTGATCAGTTGTCAAACGAAAGTACGGTTGATATTCAATTGCATTATTTTTCTCTTTCTGGGATATTGTTTTAGTATGTTGATGCTGCATTAACAAATATAAGTGTATATGAAGTGAAAACACCAAAAATAAACAACGGTTGCGATAAACACCTATAAACTGTTAGATGCCCATAATATCACTTTAACATAGAGTACCGGAATATCACTTCAAATTACAATTAGGCAAACAACATTTATTGAAAAATTATAATCCTGAACAACTTATAAACATTATGTGTTGAACATTGCTGACAGTTTGCTTTTCTGTGTTTTTTTTATAATTCATACATATAAATCTTTTTGAACATATTTATTTCGGATATATTTTTTATATACTTCAAGAACTCACGCGAGTTACATTTACTCAGTGCGCACACTTAGTTGTTGTTGTTTTTTCATTGTAATACGCAGTTTAACTGTGCGCTTCACCAATACTTACTTCTAGCCTTCAAAATTGTACCCGATTAGCATCTCTATTTCCTAAAGTAAACAATGTTTTGTTTTTATATAAAAATAATTTTACTAGTTTACAATCAGTATTAACACATTCATTTCCTTTAAATTAGGTGTTTTTCGGAGTGACGGAGTGAATGATTCACCATATAATGAATAAGTCTACCATGTATCCTATAGATAAAGGAATTATATCCCTTTAATTGTTTATAAAAAGACTGTAAAACATCGTAAATACGGTAAGATCTTGCAGTAGTTTCTCATTCAAATCAATGTTGTTGTTATCTTCCCATACTATTTTTCATCATAAACACATGTATCGGGACAAGATAGATTAGTCGAATACTTACTAAATTATATCAATTTAGTCAATCATTCTACAATTCGAGTAAGTCAAGAATAGTCATGCCATTTAATAACGAAAACTACGCACGTTAATCGCGAGTTACGACGACATCACCGGTCTGTTTAAATCCCCTTATTAAATTGGATATTTATTTACCGGGGGTAATTTAAAATCAAATTTACTGGAGAAAAGATAAATTCGTATAAGTTCAAATCGTCAGATGGGAAATAACACTTAATTAAATATTTATCCGTTTCAGTAGCAATAAACGATTCCTTAATCTTTATGCAAATGCAACATAGCTCATTGAAATTAACACGTTCAATGTGACCCGAACATGTTTTCTCATAACAGATTATTAACACTAATCTGCAACTTTAAGCTGTCTTATTAAACAAAGAAATGTAAGTTAATCATAGTCATGAGAAAATTTATTATTCTCTATTATCAAAAATACCATAATATCCCCCTTATAATTATAAATAACAACTTATCAATTTATTTCCTTATAAATAATAAGACATCGACGAACTAGGATAGGGTGTTTGCATTTGAAACGGCTTTCGAATTTCGAACAAAATAAAGAGAGAATACAAATAAGTAATGACAATAATAAAACACAATTATGCCTTTATTTTTGAACCCCTCCACTTTCTAATAAACCATTTGAATAGTCTTTTTACTGTAAAAGACCAAGTTGCAAACATTTGTAAAAATATACAAGCTAACCGCCTTCAACAAACGGTCTACTTACCACACAAGCTAACTGCCATATCCACATCAGGCACACTGGCCTTCAACAAACGGTCAACTGACCACACAAGCCAACTGGCCTAATCAAAACAGGCCAACTAGCCTTCAAAACGGCCCACACAAGCAAACTGGATTTATACATTAAACCAACTTTCTTTCACAAAATGGTCAACTGATCACTCAAAAAAGAGAATAAAATAGAGGGGTAATATTATACAATTAATAATAAAAAATAATGATAATAACAAAACTCATCAAAATTCGTATAATAATAGTAATAATAACACAACTTGAAAACCATACCTTTAATATTCTTCAGTATACAATTTGAATTGTTCATTTACTGAAACATTAAAATTTGCAAACATTGTAAATTCAATATTGACGAGCGTTTAAAGAAAATTTCTGTCAGCTGGCCACACAATATATATCTGGATTTCATACATCAGATCAGCTGGCTTTTAAAAACTGAATACACACACCGAATGGCTTTAACAAATTAGTTCAAAAAAAAGAAAAAAAAAGGTCAACTTACCACCCAAGCCAATTGGCGTTACACATCAGGCCAACTGGCCTTACACAAAGCGGTTCACTGCCCACAAAACATGCACACATAAGAAACCAACAAGTAGCTTAATACAACTTATACATAATTCATATTACTAACAGTTTCTATTCATTTTATAATAATAAATAACGCCTTTTACAGGTGCTACCAACAGCACATCCTTTAAGTCACTGATATAATGCTTTATTACTTTCCTCATAAACCTTAATTCATTGACAACGATAATCTGTCTTTTAAAGAATCTGTGACATAACTGTCTTTCTTGGACACAAATTTCCATCTAGCATGTCTTTGCCACAGTCGCCCCACAGCTTTGTTATTAACACTAATTGATGCACCACTATCATGAAATGAATGAAGCCCATATTTAGAAGAAAAATAGCTAAATTAAAGTCATAATGCCTTTCATTTCCAGTTTTGGAAAAAGAAAGAGAATTACCAAGCCAGACCTTCTCTTCTGGAATTCTCTGCAGACCATTCTGCTTCCAACCGGAAATTATTCCGAATGTCGAAAAATTTATTGTACAAAAGGATGTGAATTTCAGCCATCAGCACGTTTTTTACAGTTGTAGCGAATTTTATAAATTTGGATAACTTATATCCAGTGGGTTATCCTTTGGTTATCTTCACTTTAAGGATATCGTTTGGGTTAGCGATTGCATAAATAAGATATCCGAACAACTGCATGTTTTTATTAAGTTTTGTGTCAGATTTAGCAAAGGTATTTGACTTACGTTATCTTTATCCGAATAAGGTTATCTTTTGGATTGGCTTAAGTTATAAGTATTTATACAGTTGGCTACTGTCCTCCATGCTTTCTTGCTCCTTCTCGGTGCCGGCTTACCCATAAGGCAGAGTATGCAACTCTAAGGGGCCCAATGAGACCGTGACGACTTGACAAAGTCAATTATTTTATATCAATTTTATGTTCCGTTTGAAGGCTTTACATTGTCTTACCAAGTCACAAGCATTTATTATTTGCAAAAACCGTATTGTTTTGCTGGTTATTTGCTTTTCAAAATGTCACTTTATAACTATAAAATGACATTGCCAAATTTTATGTTTTGCCAGCCTTGCGCTGGCAGGCTAATTTAAAGAAGTGTAATCGACTTGACACTCGCGTTCTATCAGACACTAGGCCGACTAGGGGCCGGGGCTTGGGCCCAAAAAATGTCACTGTTTATGGGCCTCAACGGTGATAATCCGGCATTGCTCCATCTCCTTAACTTATGCCCGTCAAACACACCTCGAATTTCGAATCAATAGATTTGCAAATCATATAAACCCCCAAAAACGAGAAACCCGTGCATTTTTCGCGCTAAAGCCTAATGAAGAAAACCTAACATTTTTGTGCTATAACAATACCGTGCTTCCTCTTTAAAAAAAACTGTACAATACCAATACGATACCGTATTTTTCAAACCGATAATAATATCATATATTTCTATATAGAGATAAACGTTTGTTTATTATGCCATGGACATGCTAGGGTTCACATTATTGTTATTCTTAATATTCTCCAACGTACTCTGGTACCGAAAAGAGCGGTTTACATTTGCTGTTGGTGGTTCGTCGCGTTAAGGCATATCCGATTGCGTTGCTGGTGCCTGGATTAACGGTTCGGGATCTGGGGTTGAATTATCGACCGCGTATGCCTGAAATTTGATTTATTGTCTGTCGCAGATCAAAGATGAGCGCGTATATCCGCCGCGGGCATGTCACATGTATGGTTGACGGTTGAATTTCAAGTGTGAATTCGTCACTTACGCGTTTTTCGACTTATGTTGTTTGGTCCATCACTTTCTGTTTAATAGTCAATTTATCTTGGAAATAAATGGGATAACGAGTGGTCGCTTAGAGCCCGCTACATGGTTTCTAATTCTGTGTGCGCGGTCGATGCGTATGGCATCTCTCTGAATTGTAGGTAATATGCGTATGAACAAAAAGGAGGTAATGGCATCGAGAGGTCAGCTTCTTGTTGGAAAGGCATATTGCAATATTGAGTCAAAAAGCTATGGTAGAGAAAATCAACACGAAAACCATATAGGCGCACAATGTATTTTTAAGAGAAAGAAATGAAAACTAACTCTTCGTCCAGTCATTAAAACCCAGTTGTTGCTGAGGATTAAGACAAATATTTATTAGCGGTTTAATTCAAATGGGAAGCAGTTTTTTTGTCGAAGCAATATCTCTTCACTTATTTATATATTTATATATCATATATAAACGCTTGTTATAGTGTATTTTGTGATTATTCCCAAAACACATGTTAAATATAAATTATCTTCCAAAAGCACATTTTAGTTTGTACGTTTCGGAAAGAGCAACGGCTACAGTTTTTAATTGTGTATGACGTCGCGAGTAGGGTCTATTTAGTGTCATCTTATACATGGATGCACCTTTAGCCCCATTGTGCCACTGGGAATGCGAAATCTAAAGAGGATAAGGGCTAGTGATAAGTTAAAGGTCATCATTCAGGAGGTTTGTATGCGATTTCTGTTCGAACTAGCCTTTAGACGAAGGATACTATAGTTGTGATACTGGTTAGTAAAGGGGGCACCACACATTTACATAATTTGCTTTCTGTTTTCGAGGCATAAGAACAACGGATATTACAAGTATTGAAATAATGAAGGAAAGTAATTGTAAGGTAAGAGACACATGTATATTAAACACATGTATATTATTTAAACAAATAATATTCTGCGCATGGCAACAATTAACTTCAATTAATTCCAGAAGAGGTTTTGTTAAAACGTGTATTCGTATTAATGGGTGACCTTTGCTTTAAAAAAAAATTCTTCTCTAATTATCGAGACGTATATAAATGCATATGCCTCGTGGCATATTAAACTAAATGCGCGTATATTCTGTCAAATTTATACTTCAGTCATGTATGTGTTTAATTTGACATTGTTGTGACGCGTTAGGAAAATATAAATATGGAATATATGTTCCGTATTAGTGCTCATTTTTTACGTATTTGGATAAACTTGCATGTATGGGACTAGTGTGGGCTATTGTGTGCACACACATGCGTCGCTATAATACGAAAGTAACGTCATGAATTATTGTCTTTAACTTCAATATAATATAATAGGTTTTATTCGAATCTGCATAACTATGGGAATTGCCATCTGATCTTTGCGTGAAAATTTTTAAACCGTGACCCATTTTATCCACCTATGGTATTTTGCTTTAAAATAATAACGGTTAAAGGGGCCTTTTCACAGATTTTGGCATGTTTTTAAGTTTGTCATTAAATGCTTTATATTGATAAATGTAAACATTGGATACAAAAAGCTCTAGTAAAAAGCCAAGAATAAAATTTTAAAAAGAAAAAAAGGTAACCCTCCGCAGGGCTCGAACCACTGACCCCTGGGGTCCTGGAGTAAAAAGTCTACCACTTAGACCACTCGACCATTCTTCCGAATGCAATAACAGATGTATTTTATGCTTTATATAAGCAATCCTCGTAGTTACACAAAATACAACAGAACTCTCCAAATTATTAATTCATTTCGCGTTGCAACGCTTTATAATTTTCGGGTTTTTAAATCGTCAAAAGATGCATATAATGGCTATTTTAGAGCATGGTTAATGTTCAGTATTACTGTTTTCTCACAAATATCATAACTTAAAGGAAAATTTGCGAATCTGAAACAACTTTTTTCAATTTTGTCAATTTACCCAATCGTGAAAAGGCCCCTTTAAAAGGATATGTGATTTTGAAAGGAATTTATATTTCTGAGCTTTTGTTTGCACCAGCAGAAAAGTTAGATTAATAGGCCCATTCAGGAGGAAGCTTGTGCTCGCCGTTCAATGATGTCGTTAAAACAAAAACACGCGTTTATCGACTAAACGAACTGGTTGAATCCCCGATTTAGGAAGCATTTGAATTTGTTTGGTCGCATGCAGGTATTCCGGCTTCCCCTCCCGCTATACAAGACCAAACCGATTTGAAAATCTTTCAGTAACAACCAAATAGTCGGGAATTGCGATTTTTTTTTAACAATTCGTCCCAACTTTCGTGATACAAAAAAAGCAAATAAGGTAGGAGAGCTGAGACATACTCCGGGTCGTTACATGGTGCAAACTTATTGGTGTCTATGAATTAAATCCTCATGTTGTCTTTACATGACACCAACGTTGTAACGCTGTATTTTTTATTAATTCTGTAAACTAATTAAGTGCTTAATCATGTATAAATAACATCAAACCAAAGCATTTGAAAATATTTTCGTCTTTCTGTAAACTGTAAATATTAACAAAAAAAAAGTTTTGAAGCTTGGTACACAGAGTCTCTGATTTAAAGAACAACTACAAACTTATTGTTAAGTTATTGTTGATGTCGGCCATTTAATGACTTAATGTTGTTAATTGCATGGCATATTCACCAGCTGTTTAAAAAAGAAATATTCAAATGCACTAACTGTTCGTGAGATCTTTACATATTAAAGTATTGCTATACACTAGGTACACGAAAGATGTTTCAGTATAAGGACCTGTTGTCTGGTGTTCGTAAGACGGTACAAATCCTTATATTAATAAGGCCATCAGAGTTGTGTTTCTCTTGTTCGTCTTACGTTAAAAAATATGTTTTAGCTTTGTATTGTACATGGTGTTCGTACAACGATTAAAGGCATAGTTGTCCCACTTTGGTAGTCAGATATTCGCTGTCAATGCAGTAGATATTAACCAGGTGTTAGCTGAGTATTTAAGTCAAGTTTGTTTTCTACATTGCCAACAATTTGTGTACCATGTGTAAACACTATCAAACATAATTCAACATTTAAATTTCACATGGAGAACGTTTTGACGAGTAGTCACCTGTCGTACCATAATTAAGTCATGGTTACTCATTGTCAAAGTCGGATTGAACACTATAGCAAAACTTTGTTTACAACGTTTAACCATTGTTTAACTTGATGCAATGGGCTTATTCTTATGTAGTAATTCTGATACGAATTAACAGCTCATAGCTATTACGAACAAGTCGCCACGGGAATTTGTATCTCGTGTCCATTACTTATGAAGAGTTAAGTGCTTCCGATTTGCAATCCCGATTTATAATTGTATCATATTTTTATAATTACACATGTACATTTTACGCAATTGTTGTTATGATGTATGGGGTTACAATCACGACATTTTGAAAGTTTTTGCATTAACGTTACTTTATTTAAAACAGCCCAGTTTGTATGGAACTCGTAAATATACAGTTCGTATTCGGATATCCGCATCCGATATGCGAAGAGATCCGGATGTCCATATACATGTGTACATTGAATAACCTACTTAACGTAACAACACTTTGAATAAAATATGAAGCGTTTGATAAAAAAATATATATACAACTAGATATATGATTTCTATGATTTCTGTCTTACAAGTGTATGCTGTTTAAAAAAAAGATAAAACTTTGCAGAGTGCGTAATTTCATTTTAAAAACATCGAGCAAAAGAATTTCAGAAACACAAACGTTCGACATTTTTCGAAAGTAAACTGTTATGTAGAAGAGAACTTTGGTATACTTTTTTATCTGAATGTTCAATTAGGATGAGGTATTCCCATAGAACATGTGTACAGCAAGTATCGCAAGTTGGCCGCATGAAGCACACTTCTCGTTGAGTGATCACCGCCGATCGACAATCGAAAGTAAATTAAGATATTAACATCGAATTTACACACTATTTTCTGAAAACAAGTCGAAACAAAATTCAAGTATGCTACCTGCATTTTTTCGAAATGCGAATGTACTGTTTTCAATTTGCCCGTGACGTTCAGGGTTTTCAACTGCATTTAAAATTAAGATCAGGGTAGCAGAAGGTCGGAAAATCAAAGATAAAAGTTACATTTAGAAAGCTGAGAGATATTAAGCAAATTTGATAAACAATTATTAAGAAATGTAGGATATCAATGTACATTAAATGTGCTTCTACATGATACTTGCTTGTATAAATTTTCAATCTTAATTAGATAGTGTTACCGTGTCTGAACAGAATGATAATGTTGACGAACAAAATAAACATAAATAAGGTTGTAATGATATCGTTAGAAATATAGTTATATAATTACGCATATTATTGACACTCAGAAATAAATATACAGTTTGATATTAATTGTCTGTTAGTTTTTTATGTTTATATGCACCGGCTCCCCATGATTCAAACTGCAAATTAACGGATATTTGTCGTTTATTTTGAGCATAATGGAGATCTACGTAAAAATAGTCGATGCTAAACAAATTGTGAATTAAAAGATAAGCATTTTTATTCAATAATTTATTTGGCTATCCGCATATTTGTTACATAAAATCCAGGCATTTAATTTGAAAATTCTAGTTTCAAAATAATGGTTTTGTATCCATTTGTTTTACGTTTTTATTTTTACAATTAGTACACTAAGTCCAACGGAAAGCAATTTATCGACCTGTTATCCAGCAATTAAGTTTGGCACGGAAATTGTGTATATTATTAAAAGAACTATGAAATTTTGGTTAGTGAATACACCGAAAAATTTCGTTTACGGATTTCTGGTCATTGTATTATTATTGCTAAAATGAATATACCTTTGTTGTAAGTACAGCCATTTAAGACTGTTGTCACTAACATGATGTATTGGGTGTTTTGAGGATACTACATCTTTATATTCAGATTGAAGAAATATACGTTGAATTTACAACACGTAAATGAGCAAACACGTTTTTGATTTGATTAAGTCATGTTTCGTTATATTGTCGGCAGAAGTTTTTATAAATTTATTGTGTTAGTATTCATGTATAAATACACTAGAATTGCAATGCTTAAATGTCTTAAGATGGTTCGAATAGAATGAACTTATCTTTAACGTGTGTGACACACTTTATACACAATATTTGGTATCGCAATTTACAATCAAAAACCATTTTCAAGTCTGACATGACCATTCACAATTGGATAAGGGCTAGGTTAACTTGTGTTATGATTATCATATAGGTCAACGTGTTCAAACAATACCGTCGGCTGTAATTCGTTCATCCGACAAGGTACTTTTACTTACTCTTTGGAACTGGTGCGAAAAAGACGCATATGTGTGCAGTATTTGTACAATCATGTGCGTTTTGAGATGTCTGAGCAACAAAAGACTGCTGTTTCACTGCAGTTACTGGAGCAGATATTGAGATTTAAATTTTACTTTTCCCTTTTATTTATTCTTATACCTTTTGCTAGGTTTTATATTCTCCGGAATGGGAGCAACTATAGTAGCCGTTATGTCCGTCCGTACGAAATCTTATTTTGATGAATTTGAGTTTGCATGGGTATGAAAAAAATTACCCGGATAATTGTTTCGTTAATACTCGATGTTTCCGTCTGTCCTTCCCTCCGTCCGTCCGTAATTCCGCATTTCCTTCCAACCTTCCGTCCAACACAGTTTTTTTCCCGCGCGAGCCTGAAACAATAGACATTGATGAAACTTGATATGCAACATCCCTATAGGGTGGACACGCGCAGCGTTGTCAGGACGTTCAGGTTCAGTGATTGTTCATGGAGTTATTGCCCTTTTATTAGTAACACGTCACTTCGTTTCACGCGTGATTTCGGCATTATTAATCCAAATTTGATGATACTTGATAAGCATCATCCATACATGATTGACAGGCGCATCCATATAGTGTCATTCCGGCCCAATGATTTATCACTGAGTTTCCTTTCGATTATTAATATTTTACAATTCGTTTCCACACGAATGCACTTATTTTAAATTTCAGCTTTGTTAAGTCGTAACGGCCTTTTAGGGAGTTATTGCCCTTTGCTTAATAATATGTTTTTATTTCCTTTTCCGGGCGAGTTCACATGAGGTTATGATCCGCATTGAATAAACTTTATATTCAGCATTCAAATAATGTGGATATGCGCATAATTGTCAGGTCGCTTAAGTCGAATGATTTTTAGGGAGTTCTTGCCCTTATATTAATATTTAATTTTATACTGATATTTTTATGTCCGGCGAGACGTAAGTAATAAGTGATCCGAGTTTCTTGAAATTTCACGAACAATTATATGCATTGTTCCACTCCTTTGATTTTTTCGATAATATTTGGCCTTTTTATAATAATTCCTTTCCATGTTAGATTAGATCAAGTATCAAAATCTTATGGCACGTCATATGCAGCAACTATATTGGTGCGTATAATTCAGACTCATTCGTTGAGTAATATGACGATTCATAAACAGATCTATCAAGAGACATTTGTGTATAGATCTTTGATTAGCATTATTAATATAATGACATTTTCTAATGAATTTAACGTTTCTGTATCAGAGCATAGTAACCATTGAATCTTGTTGAATCTCAAACATCAGTATCCCGAATGTTCACGTTATGTCACTTTGTTCCGCTGCGGCGAATTTTTAAGGGAGTTATTAGCCTTTGAACAAAAGTTCGTTTCCACATAATAAACCCGTATATCGAACAATTCTATCATCGGGGGAGCTTCAATCACTGTCAGGTATATTCTTGTTTTTCTAGTAATTTGCAATAGTCGCCAATTAACCTTGATACTTTTCGTACATACACTGAAACCTGCCAATTATCTCAACCCTTACACACACTTCTTATGTTTATACTTGCAGGCTAACGAGTCATTCCTGCCACAGATGAGCCAACAGCAGTATGCGGAAAAGCCTGGTGCGGAGCAAGATGAACCGAGTGAAAAATATGGCTGCCTGAGATTCAAACCAGCGTAATGCTAACCTAACTGTATCCAAGAATTTGCTACGACGAAATATTATTTCTAGAAGAACAATTACATTCTATAACTCAACGTGTGACATGAACATTTAAAATTAAAACGTAATGTACCTGTTCGTTTGATAATTGCTTTAAGAAAAAAACATACAAGTATCAGTCGCTTGTTATTTTTTATTAATTTAGTGTTTAACGTTGTTGTTGATTTTTTTCGTCTTTTGCGTTTGGTTGAAAATCATTGTGCGAGCACTTGATATTACACGTCGTTAAATTGCGTCATTTCAGATGTTTGCAGCGCATGAATACTATTAAGGTGCACGTATTCTGGCAGTGCGTGTTCTGCTTCTTTGAGGGCTTTATCGTGAATGGCGTCATCAACGTTGTCCTTGTCGCCTTGGAGAAGCGCTACTCCCTCCCCAGCTCTCGTTCCGGCCTTATCGCCAGTGCCAATGACTTCGGTTCCATCATTTGCTCAGTTCTCTTCGGATATTTCGGCGAGAAGCGCCACAAGCCCCGACTGATGGGAACCGGGATACTTCTGATGGCCGCCGGCTCATTGGTGTTCTCGCTTCCGCATTTCATCGGCGAGGCTTATAAGTACAAAGTTTCTGCCGGTAAACGAATACAGAGTAACCTATATTATTGATTTCATGGTGGTTTTGTCATGCCCGTTCTAACAGATTTATCGAAACACATAGCGAACTTGATCTAAGGGCTTGGAGCAAATACTGAGTAATAAAAGTTATTATATATATATATATATATATATATATATATATATATATATATATATATATATATATATATATATATATATATATATATATATATATATATGTTTTTATAATTATAACGATACGGATGGTATTATTAATGCTTGATATTTAGCAAACGCAAAAATGTATACTAAAATTCTGATTTGCAAGTTGACCATAGTTCCATATCAACGTTAAAAAACTAATGTGGTAAATGCCTCTCAACGCTACTAAATTTAATCCTAGTCAAAATGAGTGTACTCTTTGTTTACGTGCGTTTCCTTTAAAAGAACGAGTATATTTTTTAATATTCATTTTAATCTTCCTCCAATATCGACGTAGACGTGAACGCTAGCACCAACATCTGCCATCTGGATGACAACGTCACAGATACGTGCTCCACGCGCGCTGCAGCTGACGACACCATCGCGAACTCGGTGGTGATGTACTACGGCCTGCTCATGGTGGGCAACATACTGCTGGGGATCGGGGCGGCGCCGATGTTCACCATAGGGCTCTCCTACATCGACGAGAACTGCAAGGCAAAGTTGACAGCCCTATACATCGGTAAGTAAATGGATTTCACTAAGCGTCCACCGCACCGATGTGCGCTATCTCAGATACAGTAAATGCAAGACGAAGTAGATCATTCGGTTTATGAGTCAGCTGTTTGCACCTGATGCACTGGAAACGATGTCAATACGTTAATGTATAAATTACAAATCATGCTGGTACACTTACAGGCCCTTAGTAACCGAAAACAGTAAGGTGCATCTGAAGTGCATTAAATGCAATGGTATGAG
Source organism: Dreissena polymorpha (assembly GCF_020536995.1). Classification (NCBI taxonomy): domain Eukaryota; kingdom Metazoa; phylum Mollusca; class Bivalvia; order Myida; family Dreissenidae; genus Dreissena; species Dreissena polymorpha. Next base: position 139,086,413 of record NC_068357.1, read on the forward strand.
GCTTGGTATGAGCAATGTGTTGCCACGGACCTGCATACATGTAGTCCTAACATAATAACCCGGGACTACATGTCTGCTGGTATATTATTAAACAATAATTTCCCATAAGGTTTCCAAAAATCCACTGCGGACCGAAATGGCCATTCAGGCTCAGATTCAAATAACTACAACGATTGATTCGGGGCGAAATTTTCAGAACGTGTAATAGCTTCTAACTGTTAACGTTTCTTGAACGCGTTGCTTAAACATTGCGTCCCGCAGGCTGGACGTTCAGTTCCGCCGCGGTGGGTGTGGCAGCCGGCTACGTGGTGGGTGGCCAGACGCTCAGCCTCTTTGTGGACATCGACAAGGTGGATCCCGCCAGGTGAGAGGCGTGTCACGGGGGAAGGGGCATTTATCTGCAGGGCTCGTATTTACCACCATAATCTTAGACTAAATAATAAAGAATAGTCTTAGACTCAAAAAAATACCTCAGAGTTTTCATATATATGCAGCTAAACGTGGTTATAATATGAGACGCGTTCTGAGAAAACGGGGCATAATGCATGTGCATAATGCACCGGATTAGACTGTGCAGTCCGCACAGGCTAAACAGGGACGACACTTTCCGCATAAACTAGATTTTTGCTAAGAAGAGACTTTCTTTAAACAGAAAATATCATAAAAGCGGAAAGTGTCGTCCCTGATTAGCCTGTGCGGACTGCACAGGCTTATCTGGGATGACACTTACCGCACATGCATTAAGCCTATTTAACCCAGAGCGCGGCTCATATCAATAACATATTGTTCTAAACAAAGAATTATAATCGTAGGTGTTAATTGCTATTGAATACTTAACTTTCAAGTACTTTTAGTAAATAACAGTTTTAAAAATAAAAATAATTATGATTTTGTAGACTTTAGACTAAAAATTAGTTGTTAGATACGGACCCGGTTCTGATGCTCGCAATACTGAATACAATGCTGAAATAGACATTTTTGCCAATGGCTTTTGAAGGAGTTATATCTGAGGTTGTGGTAAATATGTTATTTACGTGTAAGCATCACACTCAAGGTGCAAAACTGCAGGCGTCTTTGTTCATCGCTGTAAGTTAAAAAGCGCATAACGCTTTGCACAATAAGTGAAAATGTTGGTGTTCAGAAAGCCACCATAATTCAGTTTGAAAGTTTTATATGATACTCGAGATAATTTGAAGTATATATGTGCGATTCAGGACACACACATGGGTCATCAATATATCTTGTTTTCATTAAACCATTATAGAAGCTGTAAGGTGTATTTTGAAATTGCATACACAACGTTTGGAAAAGTCTCAACCCAATCTTTTATTCCTATATATGCACACACGGCTTTTCATCGTAATGGCTTTAATGCGCAATTAATCAAATCATGTCACGTGATTTCCAGCGTTCCACTAACTCCGGCTGACCCCCAGTGGGTGGGCGCATGGTGGATAGCGCCTCTCATAGCCACGCTGGGCTTCCTTGCCGTCGCATTTCCTATATACGGTTACCCGAAACGCTTGCCAAGTAAGTGCGAATAAGTGGTTCAATTAAACGCCTGCCTAGAAAGTAAGAACCAGTGGTTCAATTAAAATGTTGATATCTAGAATATTGCAGGACACTGCCTGATCGCTTTTTAATATATATGAGGCATGCCGAGCCGTTGTTTTATTTGTGCCGAGCACAAAAATATCGGGCAGCTACCTGCTTATCGTACTTCTACATCCCCATTTTAAAAGAAATAATTAAATATACGTACATATTTATATTATTTGAGATGTTTGACGTGTTAATAATGATCTTATAGTTTTTCAACGAGCATACACAATTGCTTAGGTTACAAAGAAGTCCAGAAGGCTCGTGCATCAGAGGCTCATGGGGGAAACGACGAACTAACTGCCAAGGTCAATTTCGGAAAGAGTTGGAAGGATTTTCCAAAATCAATTTGGTTCTTGGTAATTAATTTATTGTACCTGAAAAGGGTTGATAGTATATTGGTAAACAATAAATATTTAAGTTATTTTTTAAATTTTGTACTGCACCGGTATTACGCCGCAAATCGCCAATATTACCATACAGTAGTATAATTATATTGGCATTATTTAATACACATATACACAATGGTTTTGATTTCCATTTGCATTCGTTGAAATCGTGTGTAAAAAACGTTATGTTAAACATGTGAGAATGACCAATCAACTTATATGTAATCAAACTCAAGGTGACAAATCCTACGTACGTGTTCATCTGCTTCGGCGCTGCAGTCGAAGCTCTGATCATCGGAGGCATGGCGACGTTTGGGGCCAAACTGATTCAAGAGAAATTTAACGTCGACATCACATATGCCGGCACTGTTATGGGTAGGCGTTTAATTATAAAAGACTCATTTTAGATGTAGGTTTTCAGTTAGTGTTTGCACATGGACTGAATACTTCGTGGGTAGGCGTATAACATCCATACCGTTTTTCAGTCACCGTTGACACACGGGTTTACATGGTAATGATTAAGTGTGTTGACAAATTGGAAAATGGGCAGATAACATACATTTCAATGTAGGTTTTCGATCAGTGTTGACACATGGAAAAGCACAGTCATTGGTAGGTGCAAAGAATTTATTGAGAGTTGAACCCATAAGCTGGCACAGTCATGGCTAGGCGAAACGCATCCATTAAAGCTATGTTTTCAGTCTGTGGTGACACAAAGAGTGTACAGTCGTGGCTTTGCTTATAACATCCATTTAGATCTAAGCTTTTGAGTTAGTGTGGGGAAATAGGCTGGAGAAGTCGTGAGAAGGCGTTAAGCATAGATTTGGATGGAGGTTTTCAGTCAGTGTTGACTCATAGTGTGGCACAGTTTCAGCTATACGTAAAGCCTCAATTTGTTTTCACTCAATGTTGATAATGGATGGGTCCATTCATTGATATGCGTGTATAACTTAATAGTCACAATAACATCCGTTTAGACGTAGGTGACGAGACACGGGTTGGTACAATCATGTTACAGCGTATAGCGTCTAATAAAATCTAGCGTGTCCGACAGTAGAGACACACATGCCAATGCCATGGGTAGGGGCGTAGGATTCATGTTTCTGTGTGTTTTAAGTTAGTGTTGAGATGTGTTTTTTAATGTCGGAACATTGGCCTGTACAGTTATGGGTAAGCGTATAATATCCATTTTGATGTAGGTTTTCAGTTCATGTTAAAACATGGTTGGTATAGTTTTTGGTAGGAGTCTGACACCCATTTAAATATAACGTTTCCATAAGTGCTTAAAAAATAGACGGGAACTGGCGAATGGAAGTGTATACCATCTGTAGATGTATTTTGTATTGTTATCACGTGGGTTTGCACCGTAATGGATAGACCTATTACAGCCATTAAAATAAAAGTGTTGATACAAAAGGTGATGTTTCAATTGATTGATTGGTTGCATTGTATGATTAATGTAGATGTAGATTCAGGGTTGAAACATGGACAGGCACCGCCGTGATGGGTAAGCGTATGACATTTATTTAAATGTAAATTTTCGGTCAGAGTTGACACATGAATTCATGAGTAGGCGTATAACATCGATGTGGATGTTAGTTTTTAGGACCAATTTAGTGAATTGACACATTTGCTGCCACCGTAATTCATGTGTAGAAGAATGTCATCTATTTAGACTTGAGTTTTCTGTCAGAGCTGACACAAAGACTGGCACTGTCATAGGTGAGCGTACAGCACCCATTTATATGTAGGCTTTCATTTAGAGCGAACACATCGTCATGGATATAACAAATGACATCCATTTAAATGTAGGTTTTCAGTCAGTGTTGACACATAGACTTGGACCGTCATTGGAGGAGTATTACATCCATTTTGAGTTCGCTTTTCAGTCAGTGGTGAAACATGGGCTTGCGGCATAATGTATAGGCGTATATCATTCAATTAGATGTCGGCATTCTGTCAGAGTTGAAACATAGGCTGACAGAGTCATGGGTAGGCGTCTGAAATCCGTATACATAAAGCTTTTCTGCCAGAGTTGCCACATGGGTCGGAATAGTTATAATTAGGCGCACGATATCTATTAAGATGTAGCTTTTCAGTCGGTTCTGACAAATAGGGTGTCAACATCATGGGAAGGCGTCTGTAATGCGTTTACATGAAGGTTTTCTGTCAGAGTTGACACATGGGTTCGCATTCTAATGATTATGCAAACGACATCAATGAATTAAGCACACGCAATGAATTTTCGTAAATTTGTTTTTGTATGCTAGGCATTATCACCATACCTGGTTCCGGTGGAGGCATGCTGCTGGGTGGATACCTGGTGAAGCGTTTCAACCTAAAGTGCCGGGGCATCATCCGGATGTGTGCCGCCTTCATGGTCGCCGCCTGCCTATGCGGCCCCTTCATGCTCGCCCAGTGCCCCAATGACCCTGTGTACGGCATGGATAGCCCCTACATGCAAGGGTAAGCGTATATACTATTAGTGACATGACTTCTCTCGACCCCGTTCGGTGGGATATATGGCCTGTAAATAAATATTTTTCGAGAGCGCTTCTGACCTAATATGGACAAATTAACGGAATCCACATGTCCAGGCTTAGACAATTAACGAAAAATATGTGTAAGTACATACCGGTGACTGTTGTGCTATGTTGTTCTGCAGCTTTTGGCTTATCGAATTTATTCAACACACGTTTGTTGTTGACTCGGAAAGTAGTTCCAATTAAACTGGATTTGATTATGAAAACATATAACTCAATATTGCGAACAATACAACTCTAGAAACTCTATCGGAAGAGGATTTCTGGTCCTTTGCCCATAACATTTCCTTATAACAAAAAAAAACTGCATATAGCCCTCTGAAAACCCAATGCTTTGCGCAACATCAGCCACTGTATTTCATAAATGGATCAATATCAGCCACTGTGTTTCATAAATAGATAAACATCAGCCACTGTATTTCATAAATCGATCAACATCAGCCACTGTATTCCATAAATGGATCAACATCAGCCACTGTATTCCATAAATGGATAATAATGCCATTATAATGGTCATGAATAATTTAGATTATCCTGTTTATGATGTATTCCTTTTTTATACTCTTTGTATCCGAAACTTATCGCAATATTCTTTCCTTTTATTCTAAATTATAACCCGTAATATTTAGTTGTAAACGTATTTAATTATAAAATAAACATTTATTAGCATTATTCAATTTATTGAAATGGTTCAAAATCCCAACGCCATGTCCTTTATTTCAGCTCCCCAGCATCTGGACTAGTTTCCGGCTGCAACGAACTCTGCGGCTGCACTACCGAAGGCTTCGAGCCATTGTGTGCTCAGGGAATCATCTTCTTTTCGCCATGCCATGCCGGATGTACGGACTCCATTACCATCGACGGAAAAAAGGTATGGTCACAAACCTACAATCTAAATGACGTGGTCGAGGTCGGGAAGCAATGCGTTACAAAATTTAATTACGACTTGTACTCGTTTATTTGAAATATAATGTTTAAATTCAAATCTTTTTTCTTTACATCAAATTCAAATCTTGTTGCTTCACATTTTAATTCAAATCGGGTGATTCACATTTAAATTAAAATCCTGGTGCTTCACATTCAAACTCAAATCCTGGTTCTTCACATTTAAATTTGAATCCTGATGCTTCACATTTTAATTCAAAGCCTGCTGTTTTACATTTTAATTTAAATAGCAGTGCTTCACGTTTAAATTCAAATTCCGGTGTTTCACATTTTAATTCGAATCCTGTCGCTTTACATTTAAATACAAAACCTAGTGCTTTACTTTTAAATTTAAATTATGTTGCTTTATATTTACATTTAAATCCTATGTTTCACATGTAAATTCAAGTCATGATGTTTCACAGACCTATGCAAACTGCAGCTGTTTGGCCAACGCGACCACTGCCCTGTCGACCAACACGTCGCCAAGTGACGTCACTTCCTTCCAGCCGGGCAAGTGTTCCGGAAGTTGTCCGTGGCTGTACGTGTTCTGTGCAATGTTCTTGGTTACCATGGTGCTGACCTTTGCTACTATGTCACCCGGGGTCGCAGCATTGTTCAGGTATGTTCGACGCAAACTTCTAAATGTAACATCTTGATGATTTCAGTATGGTATAGTAAGTTAGTGATCTCCAAAGTTTCAGAAAGTATGAAGTATGGTATTGAACAGTGTGTTTTCTATATGATATTTTTGTATTTTAAGTACTATTTTCAAGTATGATTCTTTATGTTTTCAATATGATTAATAAAGTGTGTTATTTGGATGTGTTAAGAATTGCGTTTGAGGTATGGTATATTGGCTTCATATGAGCAGTTCGTTCTGTAATGACATGCGAAAGTCCCATGCTTCATTTTATATATAAAAATCGAATCTACAGTTTTGAAGATGTTTTAAATTGTATTCATTGAAGATGCAGAACTGTTTACAGTCAATATTAGAATAAGAGTTATTTAAGATTTAGCGTTGTTAATCAACAATAAACAAAAATTTAAAGAATGTTACAACGTTTAAAAAATGTTTGTTTAGAAAAGTAAGCAATTGGTTTATTTCAATGCTTTTCAAAGGATTAACATCGAAACTGCGTTTCTATGCCCGCAGATGTGTACCTGATAATCAGAGGTCGATAGGCATAGGTGTCAACCTGTTGTTTGTACGTTTAGTGGGTAAGCTCAGATTTGAAACTTTTCACATGCTCAATATGTAAAATCGAGCCACCGTTGAGTCAGATCCGAGATCGTCTTCAATCATAAACTTTACCATCCATCCATCCGTCCCTCCTTCCTTCCGTCCATCCGCCCATCCATTCAACCATCAATCCGACCATCAATCTATCCATTAAAGTATTCATTTAGCTATCGGTCCGTACATTTACGTGCAAACGTTTCATATTCGTTGCGCTAACCGTTTTGGTTTACATTCTGTGTGCTTACATACTGATACTTCCATTGCAAAGAATGACCTCATAAAACGTCAAAGTTCACTTTCTCGTGCTGTATAAAGTCTATTCGACAATTGTAGATTCAAATACAAGGGCGTGCTTTTCATGCATGCACTGAATACATGCTTATTCAGTATAAGATCTCTCATACCGAAATCCTACGAAATGTGAGTTTACTGGTTTCTAACCTTGTCACTGGCAGGTACGACCACGGGCCCGGTCATTCTGGGCGCAATTATCGACAGCACGTGCACCATTTGGCAGGACACGTGCGGCACGCGTGGCTCGTGCTGGATGTACGACAAGAGCGCAATGGGAACGCGTATCGTGTTGTGGTTTATGGGTCTCAAGGTGGCCGGCTGCCTACTGTTCCTCATAGCGTCCATCGTGTACAAGCCGCCGCCAACGGAGGAAAAAGTCGTTACCATCGAAACCGTAGCTACTGTAGAACATTTCAATGGTGTGGCCAATTCAGACAATGGGAATATATTTATACGGTCTAGAGACTCTACAAGATTATAGTGTTGCCGGGGTTAAGTTTGTGTTGATACTTGCGTGAGTCACTGGTTACCGTTTTGGGAATTACAACAATATATTAATTAAGTCGGAAATATATTAATATATTAACTGTAAATAAATTATTGTTTCTCATTCTGTGATAAAATATGAAACTCATCAAATATAAACAAATGCAAACAACAACCGACGGATTGTTAACAATTGTTATGTTAACAAATATGTACCTAAATAAGGAGTTAATACGATGTGATACACTGCAAGGATATTAATACATACTAAAATACACACTATTAGAAAAACATATTCACATCAAATATAGTAAATTAATATTAAATATAGATGATTCACATTCAAAGGAAACATACCTTTATTTGAAAATTGGTGAAAAATCGTGAAGGCTTACACTGGCTGGGTGAGCACAATCAGTGATAGGGGAGTCGAATCTAAGTGATATCAAATATTGGAAGTTTTTTTTTTCAAAAGGGAAATGTATATTTTGTGAACCGAGTCGTTCTCGGTCTAAAAGTACGGAAGCTTCGTGACTTTTACTGTACATATAAACCTTACATATTTATATACAGAAAGCCACGCTACATTAATCGAGTATAAATTAAATGATTTATAAAAAGAGATGAAATATCAAGACAATACCTCAGTACTAACGGGGTTTTGTTTATTCAATTCTAACGAATGATAATTTGGAATGTGACAATAGCTCACACATAAACTACTTGTGCTGGTGGCTATATACAAATATATGTTTCCGGTAGTAGACTTTCAAGAAATACTATGTTAACCCATTTATGCCTAGCGTCTAGAAAAAAGGCCTTGGCAAACAGCAAAGACCCAGATGATGCGGCGTCTCATCAGGGTCTGCGCTGTTTGCTTAAAGCAATTTCTATAAGAAATATTCTAAATAGAAAAAAATATACAACACATCCCTAATTTTGGAAATAAATTGATCCTATTTAGAAGGATGGGAGAGTCCACTAGGCTTAAATGGGTTAAATAATATGAGCCACGCGTTGGGAAATCCGGTGCATGTGCGTAAAGTGTCGTTCCATATTAACCTGTGCTGTTCGCAAAGGGTAATAAGGGATGACACTTTACATTTGTATGGTATTTTTCGTTAAAACAAATGCCCTTCATAGCGAAAATCGAGTTTAAGCGGAAAGTGTCGACCCTGATTAGCACGTGCGTCTCTTTACGCACCTACATAAAGCCCCGTTTTCACAGAGGGGGTCAATTATATTGCTTTTAATTAGATACTATAAGTATTGCATGTGATTAAATAATCAACTAATCTTTTACTATAAAATTGAATTAAACATTACAAATTGCAAATTATTATTACAAATATAATACACATTCCAGATATTATGCAAAGATGGTGATCATAAAATAACCATATCCACATAAAGTATTTATTACTTTTTTCAAACATAAAATACGCATTTCTTTCAGGGATTACGCAAGTAAAAAAACTTATTTCGTCATAATACACCCACGACTTCAAGCATCCGGTATAAGGCAACAGGTATTCTGTTTACATAATATTGAGGGATTTAATACATAAACGATAACACCAACATGTAGATTAACTGAAAAGCAAAACATAAACGATAAAATTGAGTGCGTCGCTTAATATCATCAACTGCATTATAAAGTTGTCATGATCACCTACATGTATTTGTAAATGAAACTGTTGGAATGTTTACCCGTGTTTTAATATAATCAGGAATTCAGCTGTTACTACGGGTAATGTATGGCTTCATAAACATGTATCAACTATAATTTGCTGTTTTAAGTTGAATCGACACTTAACCAATTATAAACCCGTGTTTTTATATTGTTACATACAAAACGCCTGTCAATGTTACCGTTTGTCTTGAGGAAGAACTTCAGCAACGTTTCTCTCATGAATGCATAATTTCATTGAAGTTATATTTAGGTTAATACTATTTGACAGTAATTTAAATCGTATCGTTAAGTAAATTTCATGTTCAAGATCAGCAACGTGTTATGGGTCACTGAATCAGAAATAAAAACATTACAACTGTCTGTTGAAAAACGACACAAATATAACTTGCAAGAGTTATCATTACATGTATTGAAAAAACTATGAGCCGCAATGAAAGAAGCATGTACACAAGTCCATCCAAAATACTACTCGACAAACGTTATCAAACCGAAACCACTTTGCTCGTACATTCGAATTCTTCATAAAATTTAGTAAAAAAATGTCAAAGCAGGAAGATGGTCGTCGTTAATGCCTGCTCCCAAGCAGTTAATCAATGGGGCAATCGGGGCAATTTATTATTGCTGCCAGTATGCGACTGTACACACCGGTAACTCCATTTTTATTTCCGAAATTTTGACGACTATCATTTGTTATAAATTGCATTGTTTGTTTGCCGTCCTAAAATGATACTGGATACAGGGAAACAATTAAATATTGGGTTTACAATCTGCCATACAATCCTTGTACTTTATCACGTTTGCATGCGACGAAAACTGTGACAACAAAGATTTACGACTTAAATTTAATCAAATAAATCGTCTTAAATGCGAGAATCAAAGAAACCGACAGTGGGCAGTTCAAAAGAAATATAATGATAACAATTTCGAAGGCATGCAAACAGCATGTACCTTACGATGAATCTGCCTCAGTTAACATTACCTGTTTCATGTATCTAATACGATGCTAGTTTAATCAAACAAAAGAACCTTGTTATAATGTTATTTGTATGGGTCAAGGGTCGATCGTGCGGTCATTAGTGTTCAAAACCTATAGACAGACGTAAAAAGCATTAACAGATGGAGCGCCTCAAGAAAACTCCAGGCTTATTGAGCCAATGTCGAAGTATAGTAAAATATCCAATGTCAAATAAAACAAATCAACCACTCACATTGTGTCAAGCACATGTGACAATAGATCTGAACCGGATTGTCAAACGAAATATCAAGAATAAAGCCCAAAGTCTAAACATAAGGTCAACCATATTACCTACTTCGAGTACATTATATTGTAAAAAAGATTTACAAAGACAAGAACCTTCGTAGAAGGAACACTCATTACCAGATTGGATTTCATACGCATGAGCCTGTCACTGTTTGAGGGGAAAAGTCAATATGCAAGTAATGAACAGGCATAATGCAAACCCACAGTTAAAGGACATATAGGAGTCTAGAAACATTATCAGGAGAAAAATGCATGTCCCCGTCAGCTAGTATTATACGGAACTCATTATTACAAATTAATTGTTTAATTATTGAAACTCGTCATGGCCAATGCAGATCGTATTTTGCTTAATGCAGATCATATTTTGCATAATGCGTCAATTACAACAAAACTATCCGTAATAATTTGTTCTGAGCGTAACGTTGTCCAACATGGCTGGATTTTAAAATATCTAGATATTATTAAAAGGCCGGGAATTCACCCACAAGACGATGGTCTGAACATCTAGGTCACAATTAAACAAAGAAGCTCAAAACAAAGTATGTTTCACAACGAAAATTTTTCCAAACACTTGTTAGAAGTTATAACCCTACTGAGATGGATTTGCGCACGCAAACTCCGAATCCTTGGGTCGAGGCTCAAGGTTACAACTCATGGACAAAGGCATACTTAGACAAATTAACACAGATTTCGACAAAATTTACTTAAAAAGACCCAACACAAGCAAAAGCAAAGAAAATACAACTGCATTGACGGTCGTATTTTTTATATTTTAAAAATGATTTTGACGACATGACAACTGTGTTGGTATCTGGATCTTGTTTTCGGTTATTCAAATTCAATACCAATGGAAGAGATAATACATGCTGGTGATCATAAAATGATCATATCCGCGTTAAGTATTTATTGCTTTTTATACAAAATGGACGCGTTACGGTAAGGTATTACCCCCGTTATATTTTGTCATTATACACACACGACCGCAAGCATCCGGTATTTGGCAATAAGTAGTCTGTTAAACATAATATTAGGGTTGTAGATTATGAAGATTGTATTCACTAACAATCAAATCATAGTGGGGAAAAGACGATGTCTATCCGAGTGTGAAATTAAAAGACATCAAACTATCTTTATTTCGTAATGGATTGAGACCTCTGCACCCTTGCATGTTACCGTGTGAAAACAAGTTGCTGACTCAGTCTGGGCCATCCTTCTCCTGCCACCAAGAAGCAATCGTAAAACTTAATAACGTTTTTTACTTTTTATCTTGTGGCATTCTTGTATCTGTGGCTGCTGCTATAGGAAAGCAAATGTCTGACTTAAAAACCACTACCTAGTTCATCCTTCTTTTCGATTAATAAATTCATTATCACCATGAACACGTAAATTCCACTCACGTGCGCGCGGTATCTTGGGGATGGTGGCAGAGGCGGGATCGTGGTATTTTAACTATTTGGGAATGGTGACCCAATAAGCATGTTCAGCTAATCATCAGTTCACATACATTTAGACACGCCATCAATCATACTTTTGCGGTGTTGACTGAAACTAACCTGATACAGTTTCATCAACAGGGATCCTTAACATGTACTAATTCATCTGTACATTTACCCATCGATTCAAGACACTGTTTATTTCTGCGTTGAAATTAACTCAAATTAGTATTCATATCGTAAGTGTATTGAACCGAACGCAAGCTTTTTTACCAGTGATATATTAATGCTTATATACATTTTTAACTTAACTGTTAAAACAATACATTAACTCTTCATATGAAATATAATATACATCAATACCACACAAAGCTACTTTTATAATGTGTCATCAAAAACAAGTTATAGAAAGATGATCATAAGGCCGATTGCATCGATTGCATAAACGGTTGTAAAAAATTAAGTGTGATAATTTGATTACCACAGTAATTTACGTGGTCATGTTACCGCAGAATATTTTCCCTTGTATAAATGATGGTAACTGCGCGATTATCTAATCATATACATTGTTTAACTTACCGCGGTAAAACTACCAACAATGCAACACAAAAATGCCGTAATTTTCGCGCAATTCGTCAATTTGACAGACGAACAATTTACAAAATTGCATCTGAGACTTTAAAGTGGCAGAAGCTTTCAGCAAAAGGGAAATCAAAGTAAAAACTGAGTTTATTAAAACAAGACTATTGCCAAGCAATAAAAGTCCTCTACCGGCTCCACCATTGTCAGAAAATCCACCATTGCCATAGCAACCAGAATTTTTGACGTAGGAACAAAATGAAATGACGTGCATACTGTCCATATTGCCATCTATCCATTTTGGAAGTTTCATTTAAAAATATGAAGAACTTTAAAAGTAATATCAGGATCCAGAAAACCACCATTTTCAGCAGCATTTCTAGTCTATTTGTTGCCATAGCAACCGGAATTTTTGACGTAAGAACAAAATGAAATGACGTGCATAATGTCCATATTGCCATCTATCCATGTTTCAAGTTTGATGAAAAAATATGAAGAACTTTTTAAGTTATCGCAGAATTCAGAAAAAACACAATTTTTCAGCAGTATTTCTAGTCTATTTGTTGCCATAGCAACCAAAATTTTTGACGTAGGAACAAAATGAAATGACGTGCATAATGTCCATATTGCCATCTATCCATGTTTAAAGTTTGATGAAAAAATATGAAGAACTCACATAAAATAGACAACATTGCCATCAAACGAGAGAAATTTATTTAAAAAACGACCAAAATAAGCGAACAGTGAGGGATATTTCGCCTGATGTTGGGCTCGAATACTCGACTGCCGAAGTAATAACACGCGTTTTTGCACTTGAATTAACTTTTTTTTTCTTACACACGGGCGACGCAAATTACAATTCATAGATCTACAATTCACCATGTAATGGCAGAATATCGAACATAAGCATCTGTTCTCATATATCCGAAACCATAATCGAACTTGGCCGAGAAAAAAAACGTGAGAAAATATGTTCTGAGCAAGTTTCATGAATATTAGACGACGAATGTGACTTCTAGAGTGTTAACAATAACCATACATCGAAACTCACACCCTTTGTTGATGGCCATATTGTTTTAAAGGACGGCATCCATTTCAAACTCGGCATAGATATCATTGAAACAAGTTACCCTTAGGGTAGCCAATGTTGATCCATGGAGCAAATTTTGAATAAATAAAATTGGTACACGAAAACGATTTTAAATGTCAAATACCAAAGCTCTTGGTTTTACGGTTTCAGAGATACATGTATTTAAAGTTAAAACTATATACATATAAGAATAACAAGTTTAACCCAGGGCGAGGCTATTTTCGACCCCAGAGGCAAGAATTAAACAATCTTGTTAGATGACCAGAATAACATGTTGCATAACCATCACCAAACCTCTGGACCTTGTAGTTTTCGATAGGAACATTTAAAACGTATCCTCTGTATTGTTATTGTTAACAATATCAGACAAAGCTGGTCCATTTTAAACTCGGAGACATGATATTAACAAACTGGGCAGAAGTCCACTTCTTATGTTTACATGTCATGTTCGAGTCTTCTTTACGCAAAGGTTTCCGATGAAACGAGTTTTTAGCATAAGAGAAAGAAGTTGATCTCAGTGGAATGTGTTAAACAAACGTAATAGAGAACCACCGTATGATTTTCATGCTCAATACCAAAGCCTTGGTACTTGCGGTTTCTTTGTTTTGAAGAGAAGAGTTTTTAAGTTTTCTCTACATACATATAAGGGAAACAAGATAGCCACAAGGCGCAAATTTTAACTCTTGGGGCGAGATTTGAAGAAAATTGACAATAGATCGCCTTATTAAATGTCTACTATAATACGTCTGGGCCTTTGTGTTTCATAACAGATTTTGAATCATTTTCCTAAAAACATCTTAGTAATATGTGGCGTTTAATGGTTGAACTCAGGGTAATGCCTTAACAATATTTCACACTAAAGATAAAACCCTGAAATGTGTTATTTTTTCAGAGAAATTTTCATTGAAGTCTTCTTTGTTAAATCAATTTAAAGATATGGTGACCTACATATGCAAGGATTTTTCCCATGGAGCTTATTTAAATCTGCTCAGTGGTTCCGGAGGAGAAGTCGTTAAAGGAAGTAATAAACTAACACACGCACTCCACTGTCTATCATCACCACCGGAAATAGATTACCAGCGAAGCGAAAGTAAACAAACCAACCATGGAGTGCAGTCAGTATTTACCTAAAATATCTAATAATAACTTGCTCCTGGATAACCCGTGCGTGTTAGGCATCTTACAGAAAGATTAATATGTTTAAAAATGTGTATCTATGTTGCAATTCGTATTGATGAAGCGTTATTTACACAAATGTATGACTGCTTGGTACCGGGTTGAATTTGGAACTTCTCGGAGAAACAGCTTTTCTTTCATGATTACATGGTTTGCCATCGGGTATGGAGTTGATTTCCTATTCTTATATGCAATATATACCATATTAACGCTATTTCTTGTCTTGGTTTGATTATTGTTCGTGGAAATCTATTAAAGTAAAATAACTGTAGTATACGGCGAATAGTTGTTTATGGCAAAAGTCGTGTACGGTGAATAGTTAAAGTCATGTACGGCGAATAGTTGCAGCGTATTAGCCCAAGTTGTCGCAAATTAAAATGATTTTAAGAAAATATTTTTTCATTGTATATATATGTTCTTTAAAGCGGACTTTTTCCCGATTTAATGATGTATACATCTTAATTTTAAACTTTGTTTTTGCCCCCCGAATAAATACGCAAACACAGCAAATGTGCTGACTTTGCGGTTGAACGCTACAGCGCTGTGAACAGAAAGTCAGCCAAGTTCCAATAATTACACGAGTTGAATATAAAATCCTGATTGGAATCCACTTGTAAGTAAATATTTTATCGTTTCATCATGATTTTGAAACATAACTACGATGAAATACACTAGAATCGTACTAAACTAGAATACGGACTGAACAATGGTCGATCGATTTATCATACCACCGCATTGATATCTGCCTGATCTATAGAGAATAACATGTTACTATCTGATCTTTTTGTTATAAATCAGGCAAGGCTTAGAATACTATAACGGCGAGGCTTGCCGAGCTGTTATTTTATTCGCACCGAGCCTGATATATTACAAAAAGATCAGGCAGCAACCTGTGTTTCTGTTTATAGCGATTTTTTCATTAAAAATCGGGGACGTAGAGGTATGATAAACAGAAAAACAGGTTAGTGCCTGATCTTTTTGTAATATATCAGGCTCAGCACGAATAAAATAACGGCTCGGCAAGCCTCGCCGAAATATTATTCTAAGCCTTGTGTGATATTTTACAAAAAGATAGGACAGTAACCTGTTATTCTCTATGTAGCAGGTGCCCATAAAACAAAGCATATTTTTAAATATCAACAATGCATCAGTCGTATTCTTTGGCCATAAACGGTCTCATCGTAAAGAATATAAGTGTATTTATTTGTTTTATACCAAGATGGTCACGTATTTGCGAAATTTTCATTTATTTTCCCTTACAAACTCGAAACTATTTGCCGCACACAATTTAATTTTATTTTGCTATACACCGTACACGTCAGGTTCTATACGCCGTAAACAACGAAGTTCATATTTTAGCCAAACATTTGCATACTAACTTGATTTTTGGGCTGAAGCTGGCAAACACCGATAGTTTCTATAATTCTATTTGCACACCATTGCAAAATTCGGCAAAATTATTATATTTTCCTCGGACAAAGGGAAAAAAGATTTCCCATATGAACTTAATTTTCGGTACCAGGTAGCTGATGATTGATCTATTTCAACACTCGAATTTATTAATAAAGAACTCCCAACTACTTACGATATAAGTTTGATGTCCACTTTTAATTTGTCACACAGGTTTTTTTTAAAACGTTCGCGATAAAAATGGTAAACTTGAGTCTTTTCACGAGCACTACCTCTTGCGTGATGTTTAATTTCGCTTCGCTGGTTATTTATTTCCGGTGGTGATGATAGACAGTGCACTCACTCACGTACGGATACCACGGCATCTTGAAAGCTCTCCGTGAGCACTACGTGTGTGTGTATTTGAGATTTATTTACAGGTCGTCCAGCGTCTTCTCGACTACAGATGTATCGACCTCCGTGAGCACTACAGGTGCAGGTGAGCTTTAAATACTCTCGGCTAAATACAAAGTGTTGCTGCTTATCTTCAATTATTCATATCAGAATACTACAGACTTTGCCAGAGCAATCTGATTAGAGATAATCTTACATGGTATTATGCAACTCGTCCAGTCCAAAAAAGTCCTGCACACTTTGTTTTAGCTTAACAATATAAGTTTCGACTGAATGCTGTTCGGCAGTAAATAAACAACGGTTTGGAATTAAACTGCAAGCATGATAACAAAATATCAATAACAAACAAGAGCTGTCACCATAGGATGGCATATGCCCCCGAAAAACGCTTTTTCGAAACCAAAACGCAGATTTCAAAACCTAAACGCGGACCTTAAGTTCATTGCCATAGGGGTCCAAATATGTGTGTGTATGGAAAGGCCTTGTCCATAGACACATGCATACCAAATAACCGTTGGGAGATTAAAAAAGACAGTATAAGAACTTAATATCGGGAGTTAATTTACATCAGCATTTTCTTGGGATACACAATTCAAAAAAGTATTCAGAAACGAAAAATTCAATACCATATATTCTTAAACAAATTATTTATTTTATGCATGATAAAATGGAATGTCAGTCTACTATGAATATGAAATCCTTTAAGGATTGTTAGCGGATATGTGCTCACAAGCACGAACAGCAACATAATATTGCATAAATTCGGCAGAAAACCAAATGTGAGAGAATTCATCCCAATGAAATGGATAACTTTGAAAGTCAGATCAAATACCATTAACTTTTCCTTTAGAAATAATATGACTTAAAAACACGCGCCAAAAATATAAACAGTCTATCATCGCATTGTCTCAAATAACAAAAATCATAGCATGTGATATTTGTCATATTTGCCGAAATCAATTTTACAATCAACCGATTAAAACACATTAAACTGTCTTTCAATAATTATAAATATAATCAAATACAGTTTGCTCTGCACCACAAGTTAACTCATTCAAAAGTATATGCAAAGAGTAACTTTATTGAATGCAATTATTTTAGTCTTGCATCGTTGTTGTGGTATAATTACCGATTTTCTTAAAAATTATTTCATCGGTTAAGTAAAAACACGGTCTGTTCTGACTGCATGCATTTGATTATGCTTTTAAGATTGTAAGGACTAAAGATTTCTCAAATTACTAGGTTTATTCGCTGTTTTAGGTAACGTGTGTTACTGACAAATGTATGAATGGACTAAAGATATAAATATGATAAGGGAATCCGGAACAGGCTATAACCTGTCTGAGTCGCCCTGTCATTCCAAGCGTATTGAGTCGAAGCTCATCGGTAAAGTTTTCTCAGCATCGCTAGAGAACTTGGTGAGTGTTAATTCAACAACAGCCAACTATAATCTGGATTTTTCTTTACTTACTCGTGATTTGATTTAAACACCTAAGTAATACACATCTTGAAAAACGAATATTTTTTGTTTACAAGGTCTAACATGATTTGAGTTATATGATATGATTTCCAATTCGACGTTTGCTGATAATGTGGTATTTCATGCTTAAGGTATTACATGTACCTATACAAGTGGCCTTTTCACAGATTTTGGCATGTATTGAAGCTTGTCATTAAATGCTTTATATTGATAAATTTAAACATTTGACCTAAAAATCTCCAGTTAAAAAAAAAAACAAGAATATAATTAAAAAAGGAAAAAAAAGTAACCCTCAACTGGGCTCGAATCACTGACTCCTGGTGTCCTGGAGTAAAACGTCTCCCGCTTAGACCACTCGACCATCCGTACTCATTATGCAATTAGGGGATGTATTTCTTACTTATATAAGCAATCCTCGTAGTTTCACAAAATATAACGACAACAACAGAACTTTCCAAATTATTCAATCAGTTCGCGTTGCAACGCTTTATAATTTTCAGGTTTTCAAATCGTCAAAAGATGCATAAAATGGATATTTTAGAGCATGGTAAATGATCAGTATTACTATTTCCTCACAAATATCATAACTTAAACGCAAATTTGCGAATCTGAAACAACTATTTATAATTGTGTGACTTTTTACAAAACGTGAAAAGGCCCCTTTAAGAAACCGCTGGTCGAGATGATGATCAATCAATGCGTCATATACATACAGCCAATAACTCGGGTGATATTAATAAACATGTACTTTAAATAATGTATCAAGGAAGTTACATAAACGTACGTTTATTGCAGTCAATAATGATGTATTTGCATGACGCTTGGCTTTTGATTGGTTTATCCTGATGTATGCGTAGGTTGGCATTTGCTTGTTCAGCAGTAGTTATAAACTAAATCACCATTAATCGATTCTATTTTCAATGACAACTGACAGTTACCATACTATTTACCATAGGTGCTTTTAAATAAAACTCAAACATAAATTTAACCACAGTTGCTTTTAAATAAGACGTACTCGCTTTCAAGTAATAATCATTATTCATGTTAAACAATCGATTAACCCTTATATTACATATTAGCTATGCAATATTTAAAAACAGAGTTTAAAACTATTTTGTTCTGTGTTGCTAACAATTACAAACAAATCAATAGAACAGTGTTTTTATTTCAAAATATTCACCATGTGTGTAGAACTTTCGCTATCAATTGTTATAGACATGCGTCATTTTGTTTTCTTTTCAATCTTTCTTCTAGGAAGCAAAAATATGCCGGCGTATATTGCACTTAGTCATTTAAAGGCACTTGATCACAAAATCGATATATAGAAATATCTCAGGAAGTATTTACTAATATTTCGGTCCATTTTTGCGAGGGTTTACTACACAATAGAGAAATGTAAGAGTCTCAATTTACATGTATTTGTCAATCACGCATTTACATCGAGAATTTTATATCGCACAGTTCATCGAATATTTCATTTTCATTTCATATTCGTTTGATAACCCTCAAGGGTAAACCTATTTCAAAATATTCACCATGTGTGTAGAACTTTCGCTATCAATTGTTATAGACATGCGTCATTTTGTTTTCTTTTCAATCTTTCTTCTAGGAAGCAAAAATCCACTTAAGCGTTTCAGCAAAGTCAACACAAGTTTGTTTGTGTTTGATTATTGTGTTTGACAAACTCGCTTATGAAATGGTTATATGTGTGCTAAATCAGGCATGCAGAAACGTATATGCACCATTATCATTTAATAAGTAAAAACTAATACTTCTATATATTTTACGTAAACAAGTTACATCCGACAATTATTTTATAGACAAGAAGGCATTTTCAATTGAAATTTTGTAATTTAAAATAAACAATTAATTGTAGTTTGTGTTCGTTGGAACTAACTAAACCGTTATGTTTTATAGCAATGAATTTGAAGAAAACGTAAACTTAACGTAACTATTCAATTGAAATGATAACTATATTATACGATTCTCCGGGTCGAAGTCTTTCATGCCATGTTTATTTTATGTTAAACAAACTCAGCGAGTGACCTGTTCAGAGTAAAACACGATTTTTCCCCATCACTGATGTCCAATGCTAGCACCCTACATCCTGTACCAAAATGGTACATTATAATGGAATACAAACAAACAAGTACTTGATAGATAACATTACAACTCACTTTCTTTAATTTCGATCGTCATGACTCGGCATGTGTTTCTAATATCGCTGCTCTCTTATCAACTTCCCCCGCGGCATCGGGTCTGTTAATTGTTAACAATATGTCCCTCAGTTCAGACAATGGTTTCTTGCTCTCCAGCCACGTTTCTAACAACAAGCGCGTGGGACTACTTTGAATCTCCAGCCACCTTATTCTCGACACATTAACGTCCAATTTCTCCGCAAGGTTGCGCCAATCACCCGCTTCCGAACCAGACGTGTTAAGCGGGTCGAGCAGAATTATTAGTTCTCTTATTAGATCTTCTAGAGGATCTTCTTCCGTCGGGGTCAGGGGTGAACTCGGCTGAAATAGGAGCACGTACATTGGGTTAGCTTTAAAATGTTGCACAATTTGCATGCATTCTATTATTGGCACGCACTGGATATTTGGTGTAACTTAGCTTAAAATGACCAAAGATTCCCAGTAAACATTTATTTACAAATCATTTCTATAAATTATCTACTAGGAAACGTTTTTATATTATGAAAAATGATTGTTGCGGGGCTTATGTGTTCAATATGAATGTTCAACAAAACCCAACACATTTGAAAAAGACAACTTTAAGAAGTAATGTATGAAAAAAATATTTTCACATAAACTGTACCAGTAATTATAGACATTGAATTAATAAATGCTCTGTCCATAAGTGGAAACATACTTGTACAAGATTATTCAGTAAGTTAAGATACAACTTACACCAGATTGATATTCATCACGCGCAAAAGATGCAGAATAAAGTTTGAAGGGTTTTCGTAAAAAATCGCGTGTTACTATGATGTTTAAATGGAACGAACAAATATTATCGTTAGAGGTCACATCACTCACCTTTCATGGCGAATAAGCTTTATCAACATAAACGTCAATTAACAGTCAGAACAGCCAAAGCGTTAAACTAGCCTACTATGAACAGATTGCTGATACTGCTATATGGCTAAAACATTACAAGTATTCGGAGAATATTTTTTTTAAATACGACCGGTCACCAAGATAACGTAATAATGAAGATGCACGTACCATGGGCATGGCTTCAGCGATCTTCAGCTTGGCGAATCTGTTGTCGTCGCCTGCTTGGTGAACGTGGAACTCGCATATCATTTCATATACAGTCGTTTTCTTCTGACGCATAACAAAAGTGCAGTGAGGTTGAAAACCGTGCCACACGTTTTCAAATGGCAATACCTAAACAAATAGAAAAACGATTTCGTGTTGTTTGTGTTTGATTGTTTGTGTCGTAGTACCGTTAAGTCTTCCCGTCCACCCAAAGCAGTAGATGCATTCCTCACCTTCTATATGCTGTCTTAAAGGCTAGTCTACCCACCATTCTATTCACGTCTAAAGACGCAACCTTCAATCTCGTCTACCTTACCGTCGGGTCAACCTAACAGTCCATTTCTATCCATCTCAATCTATTTTACAACCACTCATAAAACCAGTCTACTCAAAGCTGAAGGTTGAATGCAAACCCATCCTAATCTTACCAACTACTCTTACTACCAGCCTATACATAGCTTTAGCTCAATTCCTACCAACCAACAACCTGCCTTACCGTCTTAACCTTCTTCCAATCTAAATTTACATTAAGTTGGACTCCTACCAACGTGTATGTTGTCTTCCCGGCTAGTCGTGCTACAGCTGAAGTTGCATATCTATCCACCTCTTTAATGTATTACCGTCAAGGCTTACTAACAGTCTGTCCTCACTTGACATTGCATTCGTACCCATCCCAATCCTGTCTTACCTTCTTGTCTCACTATCAGTCTACACACAGCATAATTTGCATTCCTACCCACTTCTATCATGTCTTGAACTATTCTTACAACCAGTCTACACACATATGCAGTTGCATTCCTTCCAATACATATGCTGACGTAATTAAAGGATATGTTTATAACTCACCTCAGTTCTCTCTCCATTTAGCTGCCATCCATCACATAGTTTGACAAGCTCTACCAAGATGTCGTGTTCGGTGTCGTGGACTATAAAACCGCTGGTGTCAGAGAGCTTAGAAACGCCTTCAAACTGGTTCTGAAGTTTCTGAACTTCCTGAAACAACATTATATATATATATTGAATAAGGTTGTATTTGCTAAGCCATTATTCAGAAAAACATACTCAATTTTATTAATAATATTGATGAAATCATACATACATATGCTATAGGTTTACCCTTGAGGGTTATCAAACGAATATGAAATGAAAATGAAATATTCGATGAACTGTGCGATATAAAATTCTCGATGTAAATGCGTGATTGACAAATACATGTAAATTGAGACTCTTACATTTCTCTATTGTGTAGTAAACCCTCGCAAAAATGGACCGAAATATTAGTAAATACTTCCTGAGATATTTCTATATATCGATTTTGTGATCAAGTGCCTTTAAATGACTAAGTGCAATATACGCCGGCATATTCACTTACATTTGTACACATGGTTTTATGCAAGGTTAATGACAACTTGTATATTAATTGCCTTTATAAATTACCTCAACTTCATCTTTGTATGAATTCAAACAATATATCCTCGGTTTGAAAAGAGAACCTCGCTGCAGTTGGTTGGTAAATGCCACACAATGGACCAGTTTTGCAGCCGTTTTCCCTTGCTTCGATTCCCCAACAAGCGTATATAAAGTAAAGTGGTTTAGATGCAAGGTGATGCGATGCTTTCCGACATCCCTCTGTGAGTAGTCCGCTAGTGTCAGTGTTTCCCATTGACTCTGGTTCTCGAGACTTCCTTCCCTCTTCATTACCTTCGGGACCCAATCGGACGTAATTCTGTAGGCCGAGTGCGGAAACGTCAGCTTTACGGGCTTCTTGAACTTCAAACCAGAAGGCTGACAAAGAACCATTGGACTCAGCATTGTCTGCTTTTTAGTCAGAGGTGGAGCGAAATCCTCATTCCAAAGTAAACCCAGAGAAACCAAGGTTTCATCCACAAGGGCATCTCGGGGAATATCCAGTGTAACGCCAGAAATGTTCATGCGGCCTCCTTTCGGACCGATCGTTTTATGGATAAATATGCCCTTATTCTGTTTAACTATTTGGCCAAATGAACTGGCGTTGCCGTCAAAAATCAATGACGTAGGCAAGCCTTCTTGCCAATCATTAGTAAGTAACCTACTTATAACAGTTTTTCGGTTAGTCTGCGCATCGACTACATTTATAGCTTCTGCGGGAACGTCAACTGCCGTGTTGGTATGTGACTTGTAATAGTTCTGAGCGGTCATCATCAGCAAGCCTATCTGTGGACAGTTTCCGTATACATTCACTTGCTCTTTATGGATTTGAATAGTCATTCTCTTTCTGGCAGAGTCCACGGAAGATACGCCCGAGGTCTGACTCAGAGGACGGCTTCTCATGTGGACCTCATTCAGGTCGATTGCGCTGTCATGTTCAGGGGACATCGCCTTGGAGACCGGAGGCGAGAGTGTGGTCCCCTCTTGCAAGGCGATAATTTCTCGTTCGTGTTGGCGTAGCTTTAAACAAAGCCATATGACCAACGCGGAAAAGATGGCAATTGTCAAAAACAACACGACATAGATAAGTATTAGGGGTGGCTCCGTCCATTCCTGTTGGGAAAAAAATAAAATAATGTGTAATAAGGATTCAAATAGTCAACCAGTATGTATGTATGTGCATATAATGAATTAAGATGCAGATACTGTTATGTATATAAAATTGTACTTACGAGTATGACATCATTTGGTATTTGTTGCAAATATGTAACAGTATCATGCGACAGTTGTTTGGAAAGCTCAGTAATCTCTACATACTTTTAAAGAAAAGTCTGGGAGTCAGCTAACACCGTGATAACCGGACGAGAATGATATAAGTAGCCACATGAACTCCGGGTTAAACTAGGCTTCACATCGTTTATATTTCTGTTATTTTACATACAAGAAGCACGTGTGGACATATATGTCATATATCGGACATACACTTTACAAGACTCCAAGAGGAAAAGAAACTATGATAAGTATGAGTGTACAATTCTGGTTAAATTGTCTGTATTTGCGAAATGGAGCTTGTTATAACCTGTAACTTCTACAGGATTCATCACTGTCTGTTACACATACCGAAAATAAGCATAATATACAATAAAATTTACGAATTGCCTTATCTTGATGAAAAACAACAACTTAACTAGTTGTTCAATCACTCAGTATATAAAATAATGACAATCAATAGTGAATTGGGATTCTACATTTTAAATCAGTATGCATAGGATGACCTAAACCTATTAGTTTTATTCGTTTTATATTATGTCGTACAGCACTGTTCAGAATTAACATCGCTGTTGATCTCGCTTACGATTCATCAGGTAGTCTTAAATAAGACATGGTTTATTTGTCAATGCCTACAGGTTTTTAAACTGTTAACAAGTGCATTTAATGCAAAATGTAGAATGTATTTTTAAATTACATACATATGCCACAGTGCGTGGGAAAAAACTTTTGTTTGGTTGGGATACCAAAACAGATCAAATACGTTTATGTTTTCACGTCTTATTGCATATTTCGATAGCTATAGTTAAAAATGAATTTATCTAAACAAACGTATTTATTTAGATAATAACCTCTTCATAAAATATATATATTATTTGAAATAGTATTCACTATTAAAAGGTTTAAGATAAATAATATATAAACTTACCATTTTTGTGTCGAAGATTTTTTTACAAGTCCGTATAGGTATTTATTAACACAGTACACCTTTTTATGAACTGATCGCAAATACACGCCTGAGACAATGAATACTTCTCTGTTCACAAAACTTCCGCGTTGGTTTCTTAAATAGACATTATTGCGTTACTACAAATGGAAACTGGTTTTACTCGATACGTTAACCTCGGGTATGCTCGTAAATCATTTATAGCCATAAACGCATAGCGTTTAAAGATATGGAACGCCATAGCTGTCTTACGTTGTTACATTTCTTTCGGCCTTCTTTAGAAGGTGTCTTATTATGTCAAACCGCCCTGATATCTTGTCCATATTTGTTGTTGTCTTGTCAAAACACAGTCGTATTATGTCAAACCGTTTAATGTGGTGCTGACTTGTCTAAATATAGTCTTATTATGTTAAACCGTCGTATTATCTTGTCCAAATGTGATGTTGATTTGTCAAAACACAGTCTTATGATGTCAACCCGTCGTGTTATCTTGTTATCTTGTCTGAATGTAGTGCTGACTTGTCAAAACACAGTCTTATTATGTCAAACAGTAACCCTGTCCAAATGTGATTTTGACTTGTCAAAACACAGTTCTACTATGTCAAACCGTCGTGTAATCTTGTCTAAATCTGGTGCTGACTTGTCAAAATACAGTCTTATCATGTCAATCATTCGTGTTATCTTGTCTAAATCTGGTGCTGACTTGTCAAAATACGGTCCTTTTATGTCGAACCGTCGTGTTATCTTGTCCAGATGTGATGTACACTTGCCAAAATAAAGTCTTATTATGTCAAAAAGTCGTGTTATCTTGTCAAAATCATGTGCTGACTTGTCAAAATACAGTCCTATTATGTCGAACAGTCGTGCTATTTTGTCAAAATCATGTGCTGACTTGTCAAAATATAGTCCTACTATGTCGAACCGTCGTGTTATCTTGTCCAGATGTAATGTTGACTTGTCAAAAAACAGTCTTATTATGTCAAACAGTCGTGTTATCTTGTCAAAATCATGTGCTGACTTGTCAAAATACAGTCCTATTATGTCGAACAGTCGTGCTATCTTGTCAAAATCATGTGCTGACTTGTCAATATATAGTCCTATTATGTCGAACCGTCGTGTTATCTTGTCCAGATGTGATGTTGACTTGTCAAAATACAGTCGTATTATGTCGAACCGTGGTGTTATCTTGTCCAGATGTGATGTTGACTTGTCAAAATACGGTTTTATAGTGTCAAACAGTCGTGTTATCTTGTCAAAATCATGTGCTGACTTGTCAAAATACAGTCCTATTATGTCGAACAGTCGTGTTATCTTGTCCAAATGTGATGTTGACTTGTCAAAATACTGTCTTATTATGTCAAACATTCGTGTTATCTTGTCTAAATCTGGTGCTGACTTGTCAAAATACAGTCCTATTATGTCGAACCGTCGGGTTATCTTGTCCAAATGTGATGTTGACTTGTCAAAATACTGTCTTATTATGTCAAACAGTCGTGTTATCTTGTCTAAATCTGGTGCTGACTTGTCAAAATACATACCTATTATGTCGAACCGTCATGTTATCTTGTCCAAATGTGATGTTGACTTGCCAAAATACAGTCTTATTATGTCAAATAGTCGTGTTATCATGTCCAAATCTGCTGCTGACTTGTCTTATTACCGAATTACCGAAATCCCCGCTATAAGTCTTTTTTTTCAACAGAAGTTACCAAAAGGGGGCATTGTTGATAGGTTTTTGTCTGTATCACTGATTTCTACAATAAGAAAGCACTATAATGATTTTTTTTACCATTGAAGGTTTGTACAGTGGGGATTTCGGTACCGTCGCGCGTCTTTGTTCTTGTGTAGAATTACCGAAATCACCGCTAAAAGGCAACGTATGCTGTCAAGAGTGCTTAATAATGAATGTTAATATCATTATTTGCACATTAACATTTATGCGATGCCAAAACCCAACCATACCGATGACATATTGACCCTTTAAGGCGTATTTATTGGGGATTTCGGTACTCGGCGGGCAAATATAGAATTACCGAAATCCCCGCTAAGAGGCAACGTATGCTGTCAAGTGTGTTTAATAATAAACATTAATACTATTTTTTGCAAGTAAACATTCAAGCGAAGCCAAAAACCAATCATACAAAAGACATTTTGACCCTTTTAGATGTAAATATGGGGGATTTCGGTACTATGTGGGCGAATGTAGAATTACCGAAATCCCCGCTACAAGTCAATATTTTTCAAAAGAAGGGGGATATTGTTGCTAAGTTTTTGTCTGTGCCGCTGCTTTCTAATATCAAAAAAGCCCCCAGATGATTTTTTGACACTTGAAGGTCTTTACAGCGGAGATTTCGGTACCTGATCGTGCTTGTGCAAATATGCACTATGAATTCATACTCGGAATCCCAATGATAATGTTTATGATTTAGTTTTTCACTATCAAGCTTGGATAAAAACAATGTTTTATCAGTGATTTCAGTATATTTTGCAATATTCTATCTTAATAAATAACCAATATTAATGGGGAATTCGGGGGATTTCGGGGATTTTCGGTAATTAAGGGGATTTCGGTATTTCTACACAACGCTATATTTTGGTCAACAATATAGAAACGAACATCAAGAAAGTGAACCACATCACCGATGTGAACATCACTGAATTTGACATAATAAGACAGTGTCTCGACAAATCAATACACATTTTAACAAGATAACACTATTATTTGACATAATAAGACTGCGTTTTGACAAGTCAACACCACATTTGAACATGATAACACGACTGTTTGACATAATATGACTGTCTTTTGACAAGTCAACGCCACATTTTGACAAGTAAACATGACGGTTTGACAAGTCAACACCACATTTGGACAAGATAACACGACTGTTTGACATAATAAGACTGTGTTTTGACAAGTCAACACCACATTTGGACAAGATAACACGACTGTTTGACATAATAAGACTGTGTTTTGACAAGTCAACACCACATTTGGACAAGATAGCATGACGGTTTGACAAGTCAACACCACATTTGGACAAGATTTCACGACGGTTTGACATAATAGGACTGTATTTTGACAAGTCAACACCACATTTGGACAAGAAAACACGACGGTTTGACATAATAGAACTGTATTTTGACAAGTCAACATCAAATTTACACAAGATAATACTACGGTTTGACATAAAAGGACTGTGTTTTGACAAGTCAGCACCACATTTGAACATGATAAAACGACTGTTTGACATAATACGACACCTTAAGAAGACAAAAAGAAATGTGACAACGTAAGACAGCTATGGCCTTTTCACGTTTTGGTTAATTGACAAAATTGAAAGAAGTTGTTTCATATTCGCAAATTTTCGTTTTAGTTATGATATTTGTGAGGAAACCGTAATACTGAACATGCTCTACAATAGCCTTTGTATGCTTCTTTTGACAATTTGAAAACCTGAAAATTATAAAGCGTTGCAACGCGAAACGATTGAATAATTTGGATAGTTCTGTTGTTGTCGCTATATTTTGTAAAACTACGAGGATCGCTTATATGAAGTATAAAATACATCTACTATTGTATACGGAAGAATGGCCGAGTGGTCTTATGCGCACGCTTTAACTCCAGGACTCCAGGGGTCAGTGGTTCGAGTCATGCTGAGGGTAACCTTTTTTATATTTTTTTTATTTTATTCTTGATTTTTTTACTGGAGCTTTTTAGATCCAATATTTATCAATATAAACCATTTACTGACAAACTTCAAGGCCCTTTTAACGGTTATGTAGAGAAGTTATAAAATATGCAGAATTTCAAGTACCATAAGGTGAAATAGGATAATTGAGAAATAATTAACTTGGTCATAAAGTAGAAACATTTTTGATGATGCGACGAACGTTTGATTCTTTGTATGTGTGAATAATTTTGGAACTTTGCAGCAGGGTACCTGTATAAGTGTTATATAAATATGTATGTATTTAAATTTATTAATTAGTAATTTTATTTGATCATTTGACGTTTTAGTTCTATTAAATATGTTCCTCTTCGAGATATAGATGATTTCTAAATCACAAAGGGTTAACATATCGCTTTTGTTTTCGTGAATTAATGTTAATCAGATATAATAATAAGCAAAAAAAGGCCCTTAGCGAGTATTAATTAGTTATCTCTAAATTCGCGCTGAATTTGCGATGTGTATAAATTTATTGTAGAGGCCAAGAACTAAACCCAAACTGCCACCTAGCATTACATGGGCAAGCCTATATGAAAACTCCGATGAATAACCCTTTTCACACAGTAAATATAAACTCAACTAAATTTTTACTTTTTATTAAAGGACCTTATAACATAAAAACATAAAAAATGGTTCTGGCATATAATGTCTCGACTCCAAGCAGCAAGGGCCACCTGCGAACATGGCAAGCCCAAACTAACTGCAAATAACTAACTGCACAAATAAATTGTATATGAGTGCTGACTCCGGGTGACGGCCATCAGCACTCCCAACAAAATCATATATATTTTCCCCAAAAAATGTGCCAGGTAAAAAGCGTCCATCCGGCACTGATTGCCAAGGAACTGTTAACTTCAAGCGACTGTCGACAAACCCGAGGTGTCCGAACTGCCCCATCGGAAGTGGAGTCGTGACCGACCTGTATCCGACGTTTGGTACTCTGCGTCTACACGGCAAACTGAAAAACGCAACTCAAACCAGCAGAATATGTAATATACTAAAACCAAATCTAGTACGGAAAACAATCAGTTTCCCCTTATGTTATTAAAATTAATGTGGACAGGCAAATAAAACTTAAAATAAATCTATATTTACCCTAAGCCTGACCAAATTTTTAAATATATAACGGACGCAGTAAAGTGTGACAGAACAACACTGTGTAAAAACAAACTACATGGGTTGGGTGGGAGGGGAGAAAATTTACAACCTTTTGTTTGTGTAGATAACAATGAGAAAGAAATTTTAAATCTGTAAAATTAGCTACTTCGGTTAAAAAACACCAACAATAAGAAAACTGAAAAACCAGCCCAGCAGTGGCCCAACAATAAACAGGTCTATTATTTAGTAATAGACCATATTATTGTAGAGGCCAAGAACTAAACCCAAACTGCCACCTAGCATTACATGGGCAAGCCTATATGAAAACTCCGATGAATAACCCTTTTCACACAGTAAATATAAACTCAACTAAATTTTTACTTTTTATTAAAGGACCTTATAACATAAAAACATAAAAAATGGTTCTGGCATATAATGTCTCGACTCCAAGCAGCAAGGGCCACCTGCGAACATGGCAAGCCCAAACTAACTGCAAATAACTAACTGCACAAATAAATTGTATATGAGTGCTGACTCCGGGTGACGGCCATCAGCACTCCCAACAAAATCATATATATTTTCCCCAAAAAATGTGCCAGGTAAAAAGCGTCCATCCGGCACTGATTGCCATATGGCCACCCAACAACGCTGACCCAGCGGCCCAAATGCCCCAACCTCGAAACCAGCTGGGCCAGAGATGACGGGTGGCCACTGCCAAAGAACTTTGGCTGCAGGGCGGATGGACGCATGCTTGGAGTCGGAAGCAGTAAACTGTAAACACAAGGCAAAGATATGAATAAAAACTAGCAGCAAAAATGCATAAAACCCAGCAGAAAAAAAATGCATAAAAACTAGCAGCAAAAAATTGCATAAAAATTAGCAGCAAAAAACTTTTTTTTTTCTTTTTTCATACATATGAGTAAGAAAAATATGCATACAAACTAACTGCAAATATCTATTTTTGGACTCAATAGCAACACCAACATACATAATGTGTGGGATTTAAAATTGTAAGAACCCCCAAATTTGTGCATCTAGAACTTCAGTAATGGATTGGTGTATTATGCTTTATAAGTTTTTCAAGCCCTGCAGACATATTAGAAAGAAAAATATCTGTACCCAGAGTTGACAAGTGGACTCCGTCCTTCTCAAACAAATGTTCCTCAAATTTTCCAAAGTCAGAGTTGGCCAAGTAATGCCCTCCACATGCCAAAGCCCTAGATGAACCATGACTATTAAGGCGCTTTCTTGCTTTCCATAGCAACTTTATTATCAGAATATCTCCAATTTGACCTTGGAAGCACTGCAGACCATACAATCTTAACACTTGGAAATATAGACAGTATAGTCCTGAATAGCTCGACAATCAATTTTCGAAGGTCCACCAGTGACCGACGACCAAGATCATTACCACCTAAATGTAACACAATATAGTCTGGAGAATTACCCACATTGGCAAGCGAAAGAAATTTTTTCTTTGATTCTGCAAGTGTTAACCCACTGTACCCTTGCCACCAGATGATGTTGGGTTCAAGGCAGAGGTTGGCCCCTTCAGGTCGTAATCTTGCTGCTATGAAGGCTTGCTTGATTATTGATGAACCCAGTATCCAGATGGTTTTCCTTAATACAACTTGGTTTTTGTTAGTCACGTGAATCTAACTATATGAACCATACCTTTTTAATGGGGGTTATTTATTAGGCTGGGCATGACAACAGGAACAGGACGAACATATGTTTGGTAGGCATTGGAAGCCCATCTGCCTGCCTGTTTAATGATCTCCACTGAATAGCCTAGTTGGGAAGCTGCAGTTGCTGCTCCAATTCTGAAGGAGTGGGATTTGTAAGACCCATAATTTAGACCCAAAAGAGAAACCGTTTTCTTAAGAATAGCAGAAAATTGGTAACGAGTAATTGGTTGTTTGTTAAAGTGCAAAAACAAGGGACCAGGCCCTTGAGGACGAACATGAAGATAC
Organism: Dreissena polymorpha; assembly: GCF_020536995.1. Classification (NCBI taxonomy): domain Eukaryota; kingdom Metazoa; phylum Mollusca; class Bivalvia; order Myida; family Dreissenidae; genus Dreissena; species Dreissena polymorpha. The sequence goes on from NC_068357.1 coordinate 139,118,099, forward strand.
TGGTTAAGACACACAACTGGGCAAAATTCACTGTTTGACCTAGTAATTTTGAGCGCTACCCCTTTGCCCAACTGATCAGTTTTTGAATGCCGGATTGAAATGATTACCCCATTGTGATCAAATTGTAAATCTTCTATTGCCAACACCGCTGCCTGTAAAATACTATCACCTTTTTTAGGAACAGCTATTTCGCCAACTCTCAGAAAACCGAAAAACGCTAGCATAAAAGCTGCAGTGAACAGTTTTGCTTCGTAGACACTGGAACACACAATATTAAGTTTGCTTACTATCCCTTGCAGTAACGAGAGGGTAATTGGAAGCCTATTATCGTGTGTTTTCTTATCTTTTTGCATTCCTTCAACCATTTTTGAAACAATGAACTTTTTGGTAGGGTCAACAACATCAAGCAGCTTGCAATGAAAAGCTATAGAGCTTAAGTATGATTTTGCTGTTTTGTGGGATAGTTTCTGTAGGGATAGCCATGCTACAAATCGAACCACCTGTTCAACTGTAGGCGGCCAGGCATCTGACAAGCCGTATTGCCTTTTAAACTCAGAGAATCTCTCTAACCCAACGATGTATGCCTTTTTTGTATTAGCAGCAAGGGAATTGTCTAGCAATCTATTAGCCTCTTGTTGCAGATCATCAGTAAAAACTCCGGCGGGACGGATTCTGGACTCGCTTGTGCCTCTGGTGCTAACTGTTGTAACCTGTGAAACTGTTTACGAGAAATTGCATCAGCAATGTAATTGGACTTTGATGAAATATGTACTGCTTTAAACACCACCGAGTATTTCATAACTAACAACACAAATGTTCTAACCAGAAACATCAAACGTTTCGACTTGGAAGACTGTTTGTTTATCACTTCTACCAAACCTAAATTATCAATATGAAACTTAATCTTCCTGTCCCTCAAAAAGACCCCCCAGAGCCATATTGCCAACAAAACAGGGACCATCTCTAAAAATGTTATATCTGATAAAATAGGTTGGCCTTGCCATTGAACAGGCCATGGGCAATAGGCCCAATTACCTCCAAAATAACAACCACAGCCAAGAGTAGCACCGCCTGCACTATCAGTGTAAAGATGAATGACAGAGTTATCCAACCATACTTTATTTGGAATATGTACAACGCCATTAAAATCTTCAATAAATTGAATCCACATCAGGATGTCTTCTCTCATTTCACCATTAACTCTTATCTTATAATAGGACTTTTTTAAGCCACACATAGCATCATAAAATCGGCGCAAGAATGCCCTACTTGCTCTTACTGCTTGACTACAAAAACTCAACTTCCCAGTCAAAGACTGCAATTCTTTTAACGTAAGTCTCTTTTTTACTAGACAATTTTGCAAAAGCTTCAAAAGTTCTTCCACTTTTTTAGCAGGTACTCTAACAGTCATTTGCACAGTATCTAATTCCAGGCCTAAAAATGTCAGTACTGTTGTTGGGCCGAGCGACTTTTCCACCGCAACTGGGACTCCCATTTCGGTGCATACTTCCTCGAAAGTAGAAACTAGCATGTTACAATTATTTGACCCAGCTGCACTTCCAAAAATAAAGTCGTCCAAATAATGATCTAAAGTTTGAATCCCAGTTTTGAAACTTACTAGCCAATGTATAAAAGTGGAGAATGATTCGAATAAAGCCGGAGCAATAGATAAACCCATTGGTAAGCATTTGTCAACATAATACTGGTTGTTGAACTGAAGCCCCATCAAGTGAAAGTCCCCTGGGTAAATAGGCATTAAACGAAAAGCCGATTTAATATCTCTTTTTGCCATCATTGCTGACGTACCTAAACTAAATAACATGTCAGCCACTTTGTCAAATGATGTATATTTAACAGAAATGTCTTCCACACTAAAACCATCATTGACACTTGACCCATTGGGATACGACAGGTGTGTAATTAACCGCCAACCCCCGTCTGGCTTCTCTAAAATGCCTAATGGACTTACTTTTAAATTGGAAATTGGTGGGACTTTGAAAGGACCTGAAATTCTACCTAAGGAAATCTCTTTGTCAAGTTTCTTTTGGACTTCTGAAAAATGCACTTTTGTTGAAACCAAATTATTCGCTGAAGAACCGAGATGTGAACCCTTATAACCCAGCTTAAAACCTTGCTTAAAGCCATTACTGAGCACAGAAGCTACTTCTTTATTTGGATATAACTGAAGATATTTAGAAATCGTAACAACATTGATTGGCGACTTGCCAAGAGACCAAACTGAGGTATTAGTATCTGCTAAACGGGCCCCGGAGCCCCTGAATTGGGCCTCTAGGTCGGAACGTGTAAGCTCTAGGCCTGTACGAGGTCTGGGTGACAGCCCCCCTGACAGACCCTCCTCCCAAGGAACTGGTGTTGCGAGGCTTGAGATGACATACCCTGGAAGGATGGTCGGAACCACAAATCATACAAGCATGTTTGTAATTGCAAACTGACCGTAAGCATCTGGTATAATTGAAATCATAACATTTTCTTACAAAATTCCCTGTATCATGAACTGGCTGCCTTGGAGGCCCCATACACAACAGCCAAAGCTCCATATCAATCATTGCCCACGAATTCGCTGGGTTATTACCCATTCTCAACCTAAACTGTTGATCATAAGATCTCCAACCCTCAGTGTGTCTTGCTGCCCCCAGCCTTATAGTGTGCATATACTTTAAGAGATCTTGCATTTTAACCGGATGAGCACTTAAATAAATGCTTGAGAAAATGAGGAATGCGTCAGTCCATTTAGCTATATCAACAATGCTTTGTTTCATGTTGGGCTTTACCACTAATTCACCCGAATTATTCAAAACCAAATGTTTTCCTAAATCTTCAGGAACTACCGGGGCCTCCAACAAACATGCAAGATCTACATATTGGCCTGATATTATTTTGTCTTTAATTGACTGAGGAACATGATCACCTAAAACAGACTGAAAACTAGGAATCATGCATGGTAAAAAAATATCCTCACTAAAACCATTACCCGATTGAACAGCCGGATCTGGCTGGCTTGCTGCAGGCTGCATCTGGTCGCCCAGTTGTTGACTGAGAGGCAGCTGGTCGGGTTGATGGCCGGACTGTTGGTTTGAAGACCATTGGCCGAGTCGATGGCTGGGGGTGAGAGGCAGCTGGACAGGCTGTTGGTTGGGAGGCAGCTGGACAGGCTGTTGGTTGGGAGGCAGCTGATCGGGCATTTGGGTGGAAGGCAGCTGACGGGGTTGTTGGCTGGTGCCAGGTAGGTTTTGGCTGGAATGCTGGTGTAGTTTGACCGACGGACGGCGCCTTTTCCGGTTTCGCGTTTCCATGTGTGCAATAAAATAAACAATAAAGATAATAAGTAAATACCGAAAAAAGCCATATTTGGCTTATAGCTAACCCACTATAATAATTAACAAACCTTTTAGAGATTTATTGCATATGAACTAAAACGTGACTCAACAAACTGTCTTGGTAATTATAAATAAATGCGCCATAAGACCACCTCTTAACTGCAGTAAGTACCGACTATTGCCGCATTGCCACAATTAAGTTCCTTTTACTATTGCTACATAAAAACCAACATTCATTTAAAGTGTTTATGATAAACCTGAACATAGTGCCCGCCCTAATTGAATCTGAAGCAACCCACTCTCCAGAAATTGAATAATAACGCTAAATATATTTTGACATTTTTGTGCTGACCAAAAGTAATATGTTTGTTTAACACGCCACGGGAATTCCTTTATTTCGATTGAAATTTACCCTCTTACTGCCAGTGAGATATTAGCCTATTTTCAGAAAATAAGTATAACATGGTTATTTCACTGAATACACGAATGCATATCAACTACGTTTTCTCATAAAGCTTGAAATTGATTTTGCTCTTACTACAATTGCTTAGATCAGACGCCATGTGACCGATCCACTTTTTCCCCACCACTGTACAGAAATCCGTAAACTACAGCCCGTAAACTCAGCATCCATCATAAATATCACAAGAATTGCTAAGAAACACCTTTTAACTACCGGCTTCTAACTTTATTTTACATATTTAATAAACTTTTACTAGAATAGATTAGAAATAATTAAAGGAGAAAATTTACAACCTTTTGTTTGTGTAGATAACAATGAGAAAGAAATTTTAAATCTGTAAAATTAGCTACTTCGGTTAAAAAACACCAACAATAAGAAAACTGAAAAACCAGCCCAGCAGTGGCCCAACAATAAACAGGTCTATTATTTAGTAATAGACCATAATAATATAATCACCGTGTATAAAAGAATTGAACGTCAAGCGGTGGTTGTGATTGAGATTGTAATTAATATACATGCACACACCTGCTTATTTCCAGCAATCGCTTGATTTAGAAGTATATATGAAACGACGATTTGTATATTTTATTAGTTTTTTTCAATACATGATTCTGCGCAACGTTTAATTAACAGTGTACAATAAACTTGCATTATGCATGGTGAACATGCAATTTATGGTAGATATTTTGAGACGATGTAAATAAAAATATTATAGGACTTACAAGAAATAATTGAACGACTTATTGTATTGGCTTATAAATTTTGTTTTCGACTTATTGCAAATGATTTTCACAATTTCTAACTATTTTGATTTTGCAAACAATTTTTTTCAAGAAATTGCTTTATATGTTCAGTGTGCACGACCATTTGAGCCGCGTTCTGAGAAAACTGGGCATAATGCATGTGCGTAAAGTGTCATCCAAGATTAGCCTGTGCAGTCCGCACAGGCTAATCAGATAATTAGCCTGTGCAGTCCGCACAGGCTAATCAGATACGACACTTTCCGCCTAAACTTGATTTTCGGCAAGGAGGGACTTCCTTGAAACTAAAAATACCATAAAAGCGGAAAGTGTCGTCCCTGATTAGCCTGTGCGGACTGCACAGGCTAATCTGGGACGACACTTTACGCACATGCATTAAGCCCAATTTTCTCAGAACAAGACACATTTAGATTGCATAATATTAAATTACTTCATTTCGCTACAACAATGAAAGAGTACATCTGCAATAATGCCACCATACAGACCAGAGCACGAGTTAATACGGATTCTACAGACGTGATGTAAACTTTGATGAAAAACTGCATCTGATCTTTGCGACAGACGACCAACTTGCAACGACATGCTTCGCGTATTCACATCGGTGGTATATCTATGTGCATTAAAGTTAAAGTGATATTATGGGCATTATGCACTGTTGAGTTGAGCTGAAAAGAATTAACAAGTCAAAAGAGTTAGTTAAAATGTGGTTACTGACCAATTATCTGCAACTCATCTTGCTACCAGTTGTTTATACAATATATTTTATATTAGATATTCTTACATGACACCCCCCCCCCCCACCCCCCAGTCCTCTAAGCCGAAATGATCCGTAAAACAAAATTGTGTCTTTGTGTCGTATGAACGAATTTTCACTAAAACTAAATTTAGGTTCAAATCGTACATGCATGACCAGTTGTCAAACGAAAGTACGGTTGATATTCAAATGCATTATTTTTCTCTTTCCGGGATATTGTTTTAGTATGTTGATGCTGCATTAACAAATGTACGTGTATATGAAGTGAAAACACCAAAAATAAACAACGGTTGCAATAGACACCTATAAACTGTTAGATGCCCATAATATCACTTTAAGCGAAGTCTTGAAAAAAGATCACATAAATTCAATAGGCTTATGTTTGATAAAATAAACGTCTTTTGGAAGCTTGTTTATATCAAGTTTATAACTCATAAATAAAGAATGAAAAGCCGGAGACCATAAAAATTTAACAGTTTCGCATTAATGTTCAGGTCATGCGTGTTCCCAGCATGCAGCCAACGATCCAGGTATAAATAAGAAGAGAATGATTGCCACTGATAATTGTGCCAATCTAAAGAAGATCAGATTGAGTCTCTGTGATTATGGTAATTATGGAAAATGTCGCCATTTGCAAACCCTTTAATTTAAATAAAAATGCGCTTAAATTTTTACAAAAATATGGGACTAAAAATTCAAAACTGATATGTTGCTCATTATGAATTATGTATATAAGAACGGTTAAAGAATGTCGTAGCCACAGGTGGTTAGCGTGTGGCTATGATATTAATTAGTGAAAACATCATTTTGAATGATAAATAATCATATTATAACGAAAAATTAACTTTTCTGAAAAAAAATATTTCACTATCAAATATATATATAACAAGGTATGCAACTCAAAATCACCCCATAACGGGGTGCATCGCTTTGAACAGCCATATCTTCATCAATTGTGCAGCGATTTTCACGATCTCGGTCTTATTCAACGCAGAAATGAATTTCCTTTCTGGAAATGTATATGTCTTGCAATATTTTTACAAATGCTGGGTCAACTTTTAAGAAATAACACGATACACAACACGCATGACCCAGTTGACAGTGATCATGTATTCTTTATGAATGAAATCTCCAGTTGTAAAGACACACCTCCGCATTGGACCAATGAAATCACTCGTATGTTTAAAATGTCAGTTAGTTGAAATGTATGTAAACAAAGGTTTCAAACGGCGCTGGACAGTTAGTCTTGATGCAGAATGTAACGACAAGAACGGTAATAATGTTTTTTCATAAGTTTTATTGAATTATGGTATCGAACTACATGAACTTTGTAGGGAAGTTGCCCTTTACTCCGTGAAGATTTCAGTCTTAAAGACAGCATGATCACTGTCAACTGGGTCATGCGTGTTGTGTATCGTGTTATTTCTTAAAAGTTGACCCAGCATTTGTAAAAATATTGCAAGACATATACATTTCCAGAAAGGAAATTCATTTCTGCGTTGAATAAGACCGAGATCGTGAAAATCGCTGCACAATTGATGAAGATATGGCTGTTCAAAGCGATGCACCCCGTTATGGGGTGATTTTGAGTTGCATACCTTGTTATATATATATTTGATAGTGAAATATTTTTTTTCAGAAAAGTTAATTTTTCGTTATAATATGATTATTTATCATTCAAAATGATGTTTTCACTAATTAATATCATAGCCACACGCTAACCACCTGTGGTCGTAGCAAGTTAAATAAAATGTTTTGTGAATGGACTGCAGCAGGTTGAAGAAATAGTGTGCTATTTTGGTGGCTATATGAAAGGCTCACGAAGTGTGTTTCGTGATAAGGCTATATGGAGAAGTTTGGAGAAGTGCTCAAGTAGATATTGCAATACATGGAATATCCGTAAACAATATTTATTTAAAATAAACTTACTTTATACATTGTGTTAAATCTTGAAAGTATACGTGTCAATGTTATCATTAATTTCCACACTGGATATAATTAAACTGGATGATGTTTAAGTACTCATTTGCATTACTCGTTTTCATTTGTCTTTCTTTATTTTCACATAATAATAATAATAATATAAGCTTTATTTTCAGAAGGTTACACATAAAGACCATTACACATTATACATATTATGCAGATGAATCAATACTTTTTTACAATGTGGCCTTCTTAAAATAACTTACACATATAGGTCTATAACGCTTAAAATCAACGAAAATGTCGTTAAGTTTTTCGTAAAATAAAGTTAACACCTTAACAATCAGTGTTCCTTATAGCAATAGCCAAAATTTCAACGCTAGATGTGGTATGATTACATAGATTTTTGTAGATACAAAATGCTCGTTTATATTTATTTGTGGCCACAATTAATTCCATCGAATATATCTATTCATACGTCACACGAACACCATTTTACCAGACCACATATGCCGTTGAAATTTCGACAATGGCCATAAGGAACAATGATTTCAATTGTTTAGCTTTATTTTACGAAATATTGTACGAAATTTTCGTTGATTTTGAGTAGTAATGTTACTTTAAGGCAATTAGGATCCTACTTTTGTCCTCAACATACACACCGTTCACTAAAATTTTATTTGGCAAATTGACTGCGCAGTTTTGATCATTGTCATTATTAGATATCATTTTCAAATTTTTCCAAATATGTGCCGTACTAGTTCAATTTTTAACAGCATTGTTGTAATATTCTTTCTTGCTTTTGCGAATTAATGCAGTAGCTTTATTTCGTAACAGTTTATAATTGTACCAGTCTTTAATTTTGCGGAAATGATCTCTATCGCGCATACTTCTTTGTTTATCCATTTTGGCATATGTGTGCTTTTTATTCTCTTTTGATTGTAAGGGGCGTGCTTTTCTAGAACGCTATTCAAAATTCTATATAATGATTGAAGGGACATATTTGGATCGTGAACAGTTTCAATTAAATTTAGTTGCGAAACCGATAGATCTAATTGGAAATCAGATATCAGGCACGGATTTACCGGGGGGGGGGGCACGAGGGCACGCCCCCCCCCCCAACCGTTCAAGCCTTATTTTTTTGTAAGTGTTTTTTTGTGAAACAAAGTTGGCCAGATGTCCCGATTTACCCGATTTCCGACAGAAGACGTGCCCCTTCCAACCTTACTGCCTACAATCCACAGGGGGGCACCTGTTGTACGTTAAGACTCGATTATCGCCGTCGCAAGTATCTCTTGAGTGCGATATGCTCTCTTTTCGGCAGATATTTTAAGCGGATGGGCAACATAAAGCGTCTGTCATTAACACTAAATAAGCGTCTGGATGATCTTGAACCTTGTTTTGATGTCAAGTATACCAATTAACACTGTATTGTCAGATGTAATTAACATGGGAACATAAGATATGGAGACTTTTCTTTCGGTATATAATACAGCGTACCACGGCATTGTCTCCATAAAAATGAAGCGAAAGGCAACAACGGATCGATTTTTTGGTCTATTCAACAAACCAAAAAACATAGAGTCTGATTCTGAGCCAAAGTTGTCGAGTCTAAGGTAAGAATTTTTTTTAATGTATTATAATTATAGGTTATTGCGCTAAGTTTATTCAGTATGTTTTAATTGTTTAACTCTAAAGTATTGAAATATACGAACAAAAAGATTGAGCGTAAATGTATAAACAAATTTCTTTATACTAATAGTACAATAAATAAAGCCCATACAATAATTATAGGTTATTAGACGTTTCACTGTACAATATGGAGATATAATTTATTTGGACGAGCACACAGTTTGACGTCATATTGAACGAGCCGTTAGTCGAGTCCAATATGACTTCAAACTGTGTGCGAGTCCAAATATATCACGTATTGTACAGTTTAAACGTCTAATAAGCTTTTTATTCTATATCCTTTTCTTCAGCTCTTTGTTTCATTTAAATTTTGATTTAAAAATGCTTTAATTGCATCTATGCTATTTTCAAGACAAGCGCCCGTGTGAGTCAATTATAGTACATTCGGATACTTTTTCTCGGTCACGGCTTTTATCGTTATAAAACAATTGCTTAGTGCACTTGTACTCAACTGTCCAATATGGAAAAAGTACAGACCTTTTGGATCCAATACCGGAATATATTGGACGGTCACGTGGTACATATGAAGAATGCGGATTGGATGAATTTATTGGATATAGAATAATATACATTGTATGCCTGTTCCGCTACGTATACATCTTGTAGATATTAATTTCATTAAAATTGAATTTTATCAAATGGTTTGTGCACTTTTTTCAGCTTTTGCATGTTTAACTAATTCTATTCACATTTGATCATGCTCTGATAAAGTATGGTAATTGAAATATTGATCAGACCAACGGTATTTGTGTATATTTTGAAATAAAATGTTTGCATAGTTAATTCAACTGAATTTTATATTTATATGGATTTTTGTCTCTCTTTTTTTTATTTTCAGAACTTGTCATGTTAAGAGTCCACCTACCAGCTCAGTGTGGTTAAACTTAGCTGCCAGCCCCTACCATTTGGAGCCTGAGTGTATTTGTTACTTGTTGTACTGTTGAATGTAAATTACAATTTTAAATAAAAATTAAACATCTTTAACAGACAGCGTTTTATAATTACTTCTTTATGTTGAAATCACCTATATTAAGTGTAAACGTATTGATATATGACCGTACATTATACACTGACTTCTTGTGGCCGCCCCGCCCCCCCCCCGCATTTGATTTATGGAACAAATTGTGTGCCCCCCCCCCCCAGTTATGTCCTCTCTGGAGCCGGCCCTGGATATCACAAACTTTTTAAAGCATCTATATCTAATATTTGAGTGAGTGCCTTGTTTGGAGATTTTATAGTTAATTTTCCTTGTCATAACACGGGCTTGTCTACTGGTTACATGCCTGATCAAGGAACTATTGATCTCGTGCGCAAGCTTCTCTGTCTGCCTTTTCTCCCACACAAACACATTCACGATCCATTTGTGGCCTTGAATGACATGAACGATGTATATTGAATGCTCCCCCATATTTCGTAAAAACGACGTACCTGTGTTGGATCAATTATAATTAGTAACTTAGTTACGAGACAAAGGCATTGGTTATCATATTGAACCTGCAGAAACTATCTCAAATTTCTCGGCGTGTAGTTCGTCCCGTCAAAGACGAGGACATACTCGATTTGGAGTAAGGATGACCATTGTGCGATGAAACGACGACGATGATAAACATGTGACAAAAAGACAATCAAGTTATGTAAATAAATATTAATTTAAAGTCTTTAATGAATGTTTGGGAATAATTTATATCAAATATATGTGAAGTATTAATTTCAGATACTCTTTTCAATCACCTTTATATTCACGTGTATGTGTTTTACGACGATATATTTCGACTCACTTAATTTGAAATACTTAGAATGGTAACTATTAAACTATATTTATGCAAGGAAATGGACTTTAATAAATAAATGCCATACGTTTACCATATTATTTGAAATACTAAAAAAGAAGGAGCCGTTTTAACCTCATTCATTTTGGAGCTGTGGCCTAAACCTTTTTTGAAACTAATTTAACTTTAACTTGCACCTAATATTGTACATATTTTAATGACATAACATTAAATGTTGTAAGTATTGTGTAACCGTTTTGGGAGTGGTGTGATATTGAAGTATTGTAATGTCTGTCTCCGTTAATAAACGTTTAAACAAAAGTTAAAAGCAAAATTAATCTGACTTTTTTAACATAATCTTAACATAATCTTGTATATAAAGTGACATCTATTAAAGTATCCACAATTCATGTCAATTCGAGCTGTAATGCTCAGCTCTAAGCCGGCTGCAGTGAACATTTCCAACAAACGAGGTACGCTTTAAAAGTCCAAACAAATTTCAGATGAGATGTCTTCCGTTTTGACAGGTCTCGTCGTAAACAGCTGAAACATTGTTTTTTCCTGTAAAAAAATAATATTCGGGCATTTTTGGTGTTACGCGGTTGACTATATTTGCATTCAATATTACACATAATAAAATACAAAAATAATCTGTGTTAACAGTGTATAACAAGATTTAAGTTAGATAATATGATATCCCATTCGACGTTCGCTGATAATTTTTTTTTGTTTAGTTATTACATGTGCCTTAAACCAACTGCTGGTCGAGGTGATGATTAATCAAAGCGTCATGTACACGCACCCGATAACTTCGATATCTATACACATATAATATAAACAATTAAAATTATTTAAATAGGGATATACACAAACAAGTGATAGTCGATTCAAATAAAGCGTATTTTTTGGATGCACTGGCTTTCTATTGGTTTAACCTTCTGTATTTTAGGTTTGTATGTGATTTTCCAGCAGAAGATATAAATAAAATCGCCATAAAATTTACCATAGTTGCATTAAAATAAAACGTGCACAATTTAAAGTCATGTCATATGATCCCGTTTGACATACCAATCTGTCTTCTTGTAAAACCGATAAAAGCATTTATTTAATATAAAATGTCCGCTTTTCAATCATTTAAGAAGGAGGGTTTCAAATTGATTTGTTCGTTGTTACCAACATATACAAACACATGAAAAAAAAACGATATTTTATTTCAACATATTCACTATGCCTATAGAATATTCTCTATAAATTGTTAAATATAATTGTAATTGTGTTTCCCCTTTAAATCTTTATTTAAATAAGCAACAATCCATTCAAGCGCCTTGTTTCAGCCCATGCAACAAATGTTTGTCTTAGGTTGATTATGAAAACCAACACGTTTATTTTATTATACAAGTTACATCCGATAATTATGTATCGTCATTAAATAATTTTCAATTTACCGTTTTATATTTGCCACTAAACAATGTCAAATGTTGAGTTTTGGTGGGTTTGTATTTAATAAGACGGAGTGTTTTATAGTCACGCAAATGGAAAAAGTAACTGCATTACACTTAATGTAAATTAAATAGAAATGATAACTAAATTTTACTATGCTCCGGTCCAGATATCCGTTCTTTAGTACACGAAAATACGGAGTTCTTCTTTAAATCACAAATGTCTAATTCAAACATACTACTAGTATGTTTAAACTAAACTTAACATACTACATCTTGTACAAACACGTATTTGGTCCGTTCCCAACTCACTGTCCTAAAGTTCGATGGTCATGATTCGGCATGTCTTTCTAATATCGCTACTGTCCTACCAACTTCTCCCTCTAATATCGCCACTCTCTTATCAACTTCCCCCGCGGCATCGGGTCTGTTAATTGTTAACAATATATCCCTCAGTTCAGACAATGGTGTCTTGCTCTCCAGCCACGTTTCTAACAACAAGCGCGTGGGACTACTTTGAACCTCAAGCCACCGTATTCTTGACACGTTAACGTTCAATTTCTCCGCCAAGTGGCGCCAATCACCGGCATCTGAACCAGACGTGTTTAGCGGATCGAGGAGAATGATTAACTCTCTAATGAGATCTTCTACAGGATCTTCTTCAGTCGGGGTCAGAGGTGAACTTGGCTTAAATAGAAACACGTCCTTTGGGTAAAATTTAAAATTGTGTATACCTGAAAAGCGAAAGTGACATATATTGTAATATAGAGACACATTGGTACATTTTGGTTGAACATAGTTAATCCAAATCTTACAAAACCAAAGATTTTCGGAACAACATATATTTACAAATCATTTCTGTAAATTCTATCCTACAAAACTTGTATTAAAGTTTGGGAAAAAAAACATTGTTGCGGGTTATCAGTTCATGACAATAGGAATGTTCAACACAACAAATCAAAAATAAAACTCAAAGAAGTACTATATCAAGGAAAATATTATGTATATAAACACTATTATGCGTAGTTCGGTGGAATAAAAACGCACTAAACTCGAAGACGTGTTCATTAAAATTTATTTTGCTATTTAACCGGACGTTTCTGAGGTCCAATATTTTTATCTACATGATATATACGGTAACCTTGCGTTCATAAAATATTCTAGTCAAATAATATAACATACAAGCGATCTCCGTAAGGGTCTCGTCTATAAATTCGGTATCTATTACCCTTTGAATTTAGCCGATTCTAACCGCCTCAAATTATATTAAGCCAGCTTTATATAATGAAAATGCTCTACGGTTTTCGGATGATTTTGTAACAACAACAAATATTGTCGCTTGGGACAACACAATTGGGTGGCTGTAAAATAAAAGCAAACACTGTTACACATTAACGGCCAAAAAATAGATATTTTGAATGAACAAATGTAGGTGCTTATGTATTAATATCAACACGCAAACGGACAATGTATTATGTTCAACATATGTTATGGCTTATGAATGGATCATTTGATGCAATTAATGCTGATTTTCTTAATTTAAGATTTCATCGTTCTCTCTATCTCTATCTCTATCTCTCGGTTAATGTGATGGGCCTCTCTGGGACATTGTCGAACAATTGTGAACTATGTTCACGTGTGAAGGGAAGAACAATGGTTAAAATCAGGATAAAAACATTTTGCTCAAGAGTTATTTGTATAGCTCCCCAATCCTAGTCTTGAAGACATCTATGGACGAGGAAGTGACCACCTGTTCTGGGAAACCATTCCAGAGGCGTAATCCAGTTGAGAAGAAGGAAAACTGGTAGGCATTGACGGAGGTAATTGGCACTATGAAGGGGGTTGCATGACCTCTGGTGTTCACTCCTGCTGGTATGAGTACACTTCTGGCGTTGATGTCCACTAAGTTGTTAACGATCCTGTACATCATGACAACTTTGGCTGTTTGGCGTCTGGATTCTAGTGTTGGCCAACCGAGCTTGTTCATCATTGCAGTAACACTGCTGGTGTATCGGTAGTCACCTGTGCAGAAGCGGGCATTTCTTCGTTGGACCTGCTCCAATTTGTTGATGTTGGATCGTGTTTTCGGATCCCAAACGGATGCCGCATACTCAAGATGGGGTCTTACAAGAGATGTGTATGCCTTTGCCTTGATGTCAGTAGGACAGGTTGCCAGATTTCAACGAAGGAAGGCTGATGTTGAGTTGGCCTTTTAATATGTACAATGTATTACTTTTCTTGTGAATTGAGAACTTTGTCAACACATTTTAAATATGTTATGAGGTCAAAGCCAAACAGCAAACAAAAACAGAATTTGCCGTTCCCGCAACACGGACATTTTGTCAACAAGTGTCAAGATAATTAAGATTATACTACAACTGTATAAGTGATTATAGTAATTGAATGTATAAATGCATTGTCGATTAAAAGAACTCATAATTGTACAAGATTACTTATTCAGTTAAAATACATCAAACTTCATAGATTGATATTCATCACATCACTCAGCACTCATGGCGCCTCAGCTGTGTCATCATAATCGTCTATTAACAGCTAAAAAGCGATGTCATCTTCTGTAAAAAAGCTATAAAAACTACCTTATGGCTTAAAAAACCGTTTAATTTTTTTTATAAAATAAGGAAGGTCACCGAGATAACGTGATAAGGACTTTGCACGTACCATGGGCATGGCTTCGGCGATCTTCAGCTTGGCGAATCTGTTGTCGTCGCCTGCTTGATAAACGTGGAACTCGCATATTATTTCATACGCAGTTGTCTTCTCCTGACGCATAACGAAAGTGCAGTGAGGTTGAAAACCATGCCACACATTTTCAAATGGCAATACCTAAAAAAATAGAGGAATGATGAAGTTTCGTGTGAGTGATTTTTTGTCCCGTATTGCCGTCTAGCATAACGTCCCTTCTATACAAAGCAGTAGATGCTTTCCTACCCACTTCAATAATGTCTAAATAGCTAGTCTACCTACCATTTTATGCACATCTGAAGTTGCAACCTACGCACATCCAATCTGTATAACCCTCTAGTTTTATAACCAATAAAGCCCGAGCTGAAGTTTCATTCCTACCCAGATCTTTCTTGTCTTACAGTCTAGTCTTACAGACAGTATTGCCAGAGCTGCATTTGTATATCGACCCACCTCCATCCTGTTGTACCGTCTACTCTTACTACCAGTCTATCCAAAGCATTAGCTGCATTCCTATCAACAACAAACCTGCCAAACCGTCTACACTTTCTACCAATCTACCCGATCTGGAATCAATACCCACCTGTATCTTGTTTATCCGGCTAGTCGTACTACAGCTCAAGTTGTATTCCGAACAAAGTATTTCCTGTCTTACCGGTACCCACCTCTATACTGTTTTACCATCTGGTCTAACTACCACCCTGTCCAGAGCTGAAGTTGCATGTCGATCCACGTATGTTCTGTTTTACCGTATTAACATACTACAAATCTACCAACAGCTGAAGTTTAATTCCTACACAAGCCTGACCAGTCTATCCGCAGATGTAGTTGCATTTCTTCTCATTTCTATCCTGAATTAATGAACTGCTAGTCTTACCCCTCACCTCCGTTCTTTCTCCGTTCAGCTGCCATCCATCGCCTAGTTTGACGAGCTCTACCAAGATGTCGTGTTCGGTGTCGTGGACTATTAAACCGCTGGTGTCAGAGAGCTTAGAAACGCCTTCAAACTGGTTCTGAAGTTTCTGAACTTCCTTAAACAATAATATCTTTATTTTGCGGGGCTATGGTATTCTAAGTCATTTTTCATAACATTAAACAAGAAGGGGCCAATGTACTTAACTGAGTACAAACGGCTATAAAATCATTCATAAATACAGCAATGACAAGTATACAGGTGAATGTTATTTAATGCTCACATTTAATTGTCGAGGCGGTCAGAATAAGTCTAAATTCAAATAAAGATCTCGCTGATGTATGTCAATGTGACCCTTATCTATGATCACGTTCCAAAACAAAACATGTAACAAACATGCCAGACAGACAGTGAAATAGAGTGTCTAAAATATCGTTTACTTTTCACTCATTGGTGTTTTAACTATCTAATAATGTCAGGAATTGTTAATAAATGAAATCATTTTTTACTATCATAATTTTTATAATCTGTTTTGCTGGACAAAAAAAACAACAGCGAAATAAAATTACATATTTTCTGAACTAAGTTATATAAAAATCCTTTATATAAATGCATGAATGACAAAACATGTATATTGCGATTCCAATATTTATTTATTCTCAAGTAAAGGCTCTCAAAAACGGACCGAATTATGATTACACATTTCATGACGCATTTGTAAATTATGAAAACCTGTGATCGAGTCCATTTAAATTGGCAATTGTAATATACGTTGTCATATTTACTTACAAATTTTACTCATGAGTTTACGAAAGGAAAGTGAAAATGTGTTATTGCTTTAATAAATTACCTCAACTTCATCTTTGTATGAGTTCAGACAATATATCCTCGGCTTGAACAGAGAACCTCGCTTCAATTGGTTGGTAAACGCCACAATATGGACCAATTTTGCAGCCGTTTTTGCTGGCTTTGACTCCCCAACAAGTGTATATAAAGTGAAGTGATTTAAATGCAAAGTGATGCGATGCTTCCCGACATCCCTCTGTGAGTAGTCCGCTAGTGTCAGTGTTTCCCATTGACTATGGTTCTCGAGACTTCCTTCCCTCTTCATTACTGTAGGGACCCAATCGGACGTAATGCTGTAGGCCGAGTGTGGAAACGTCAGCTTAACTGGCTTCTTGAACTTCAAACCAGAAGGCTGACAAAATATCAGTGGACTCAGGATGGTTTGTTTTTTAGTTAGAGGTGGAGCGAAATCCTCGTTCCAAAGTAAACCCAGAGAAACCAAGGTATCATCCACAAGTGCATCTGGAGGTATACCCAGTGTAACGCCAGAAATGTTCATACGGCCTCCTTTTGGACCGATCGTTTTATGAATAAATATGCCCTTATTCTGTTTAACTATTTGGCTCGATGTGCTGGCGTTTT
The DNA here is from genome assembly GCF_020536995.1 of Dreissena polymorpha. Lineage (NCBI taxonomy): Eukaryota > Metazoa > Mollusca > Bivalvia > Myida > Dreissenidae > Dreissena > Dreissena polymorpha. The sequence continues at coordinate 139,135,282 of NC_068357.1, forward strand.
CATTAAAGATCAATGACGTAGGCAAGCCTTCTTGCCAATCATTAGTTAACAGCTTACTGATGACAGTTTTCCGGTTTGTCGCAGCATCAACTGCATTTAAAGCTTCTACAGGAACGTCTTCGGTCGTGTTTGTATGTGACTTGTAGTAGCTCTGAGCGGTCATCATCAGCAACCCTATCTTTGAACATTTGCCGTACACATTCAATTGCTCTTTGTGGATTTGAATGGTCATTCTTTTTCTGGCAGAATCCATGAAAGATAAGGCTGAGGTCTGATTCAGGGTACGACTTCTCATGTGGACCTCATTTAGGTAGATGGCGCTATCGTATTTAGGGGAAATCGTCTTCGAGACCGGCCGCGCGACAGTGTTCCTCTCTTGCAAGGCTACTATTTCTCGCTCGTGTTTGAGTAGCTTTAAACGATGCCGAGTGACAAACGCGGCAAAGATGAAAAACGTAAGGAACAACAGAACAGCGAGAATTGCGAATACTATCACCGGACCCACCTGATGGGAAAACAGAAAATGAACTGTTATAAGGATTTTAACATTATGCTTCTTGTCTAATATGGAACAAGAGGAAAACAGTGATCAGTTTACATATTAACTGAAATAAATACACTGTATTATTATTTTATTGCGTGTTATGTGACTTGCCTATTGTATCTAGACGTGAAACGACAAGGTTAAACAATTTCACGCGCCTATCCCCGCACAATTCAGTCGAACCCCGATTACTAGAACAAGATGGACAAGAAAACTTCGAAGCATCCAAACTTCGAGCCAAACGATTTCTCATATGATGTGTTTATAACGCGTTTACTAACACTAGTTTCATCGTGTGCGCTAACTGTTAGGTTCGTCTCGGAGGTCGTTGTAAAGTTCATTACCAGATCCGCCTGTTGGGAAAACAGAAAATAAAGTGTTATAAGAATTGTAAAAGAATCAGCTACACACACGCCCGCACACACAAACGCACGTACCCACGCAAACATATATACACTTCATCGGTATAAGAGTGTATCTTAACGCACCGGTCGAGATGTGTGTGCACTCATCCTATGTATGTTATAGAGATAAATTAGAAAATTAACAACAACATGGTCCTATGTTTGACTTCTGAAAGCATAGAAAGTATGATTTAAAAAGTATAATGAGAACCAAATATAAAGAAAATTTGCAATCATATTAAATAGATATTGTTGGAATTTTGAATACATATAACACTTAAACTATAATTTCGTGATGAAATGCCCTGTACAAAGCTTTTGATTTTTGACACCATATACAAATTCAAAACAAACAATAAGATAATTGATGAAAATAAACTAAAAAATAAATCTGCGAGCAATACTTTTTACTCACGAATTAGGTAGTAATAAAGACAGCCCTGTGGACCCGTACTTTGTTGTTTATGCATTACTTGTTGCCCTAGCAGTTCACACGGTGTCAACCAGTCTCTGACCATAACATGGGTATAGAACACTTGCGCTTTTTCTGCGTAGCTGTTTTACCCAGCTTTTCGCTTTAAATGACCTTAACATAAAGCCAGCAGACACGAATTAATGTATTCGAATATTTCATAGGCTGGTTCGATATAAATCCCCTGAACTTTGGCAACATCACTGTGTCTGTGCACAGCGTAAAAGATGTAGCACTGTTCAGTGTAAGGAATTCCGGACTACTCTCTGTATGTTCAAACGACACAAATTGTGGCCCAGATACAATTACGCGTTCAAAATAAAATCTATGAAATATTTAAGATAGTATTTACCGTGAAATGGTTAAAGATAAATAAAATATACACTTACCATTTTAATGTTTTTCACAGGATTCAATGCTAGGTCCGGTTATTTAATCTATAACACAGTGCACCTGTTACAGTGTTGATCGAAGATTCATCGACGCGTAAATGAATACTTCTCTGTTCACAAAACTTCCGTGTTTGGATTTTAAATTTGCACCATTGGGTTACTACAAAAAGAAATTTAGTCGATAAATTTGCCGCGGGTATTCTTCTACTGAATACTTTAAAGCGGCCATAAACGCGTAGATTTTAATTTTCAGCGATTATAAAAAGAAAGTTCTACACGTTTCAACTACCCCGAATAATGGAATAGTATAATATGATTATAGGTGTTACCTAATTTACGGGCAAAAGCTTTTTTGATAACCATGTATTTATAATAAATATATGGACATTATTGTGTTCAAAATATTATAGTGGTTTCAAAAATAAAGTAAAGCATAAAAAAATATAATATTCAAACGAGTAACATGTTCCTAGCTTTAATGTATGGCATCTTATAATTTTGAATGTCTGCTGGTTCGATGGCTGCGGTATTGTGGATATGGTGTCTGCTAAGTCACTGGGACGTCTCTGTATTGATCCCTTAAGTGGGAGCGTTCTTTAGATCACCTTAAAGACGCTAAGTACTGGTCTTACCCAGGAAACAGTTTGTTTCAGCAAATGTCTCAATTCAACTTAAGCTTGCTAACGCAGTTGATTTAAGCATACACTGATTTAACATAATCAAAATAATATGATGTGTCAAATTAATTTTGATTGACAGGATTTTTTAAATTATCAATGTATAATTATGTGGAACATAAAGACAGCATACTTGTTTTGCAATTAAAATAGTTAATAAATACAGGTATCTTGCAGGGTTCTAATTTTCTTTCGCAAACTATTATCGAGTAGTTTAAATTTTGTCGCCACTAAAAAACTAGCCATTTTGTAGCAATTCATAAATCACAGTCTAAACTGCATACACTTAGTTTGTAGCTGTATAGTTACAATTTGAATGCAAATAAACATAATGTTATATCATCCATATTTATTTTAAATTTAAACATTCAAATAACACATACAATAAAACATAGATTATCAGTAATCATATGAACTTATTTATGTCAGTCATTGTCTTTCTTTGCTTTGCCTCTAGCAGAAGCATGTACATGATGTTAGTATATATATATATATATATATATAAAGGTATGTGGTATTGTGTGGAGATACAAAACACTTCACATCATTCATATAAAATAATAATCACATCATTCACATATAATAATAGTTACACAATAAGTAATACTAAAACACTGTCATCAACTTATGTATACAAGAATTTTTACGAATATGAAATTTTATCATTTGAAAAACTGTGGAATTAATGAAGTAACATTTAATTACCTTTTACAAAATTAACAATGCCGGTTTTTCTACTAGCGCATAAAACATTTATCATGGAATAACAAGTAACAACCAATTTATTAATTACGCAAATGAATACAAAGAAATCATATTAATGGCATTATGCATTAACTAAACAAGCTATTTCCTACTGTTTAGAATAACACTGTCTTATATTAAAAATGATCACAAAAGGTACTTAGTGCTTTTACATACTTGTGGTAAGTTTTGTATTACTAGTTTGATATGTATTGGCAGACACTCGTCTATATACAGACAAAATGTGCATGGGAACCTTCATATTTCTTCTGCATAATTGCCTTCAAATTGTTAATTTAACAAACCTTTGACAATGTTTGCACATCTGATCGTATAATGCCATAGCTGATTTTTGTTTATAGATAGACAGATATAGACTTTTCAAAGTTGTATAAAAGTTCACACACGTTCCATCAAAGTAAACCAATAGAACCAATAAATAAGATAACCACAGCTAATAACTGTGTGTATACATGTAGCTTGGAAACTTTGATAGTCAGGAATCCCTCCTTTGTTGATTTCTGGAAACCAAAACTGTCAATGTTGCTCGATAGAATGGCGTGTGTGTGTGTGATGCCCAGCTCTTGCCTTGGCAGAACAGCTTCTAAAAACGGAAAACCAACAAATATCTTAATTTGATGAATGATGCAGACAATTTATAAATGTCTTGGTTTTGTTATGGATTTGGAATCTGGGAGATTTGTTACGAAAGATTTTGGTTTGAAAATCCAACGGTATTAGATTTTGTGGTTTTAGGCTTCAACTTTATATAGTGATATGTAACCTTTTGGGATATCGGCAAATTGCGAGCAGACGCGGTGTAAATACGTTAAAAATAAGCTAAAAGACTAAAATGTTAAATTGGAATATCGTTAATTTTGTGAATAAATGTGTTTCTGGATAACAACCACAACTCACCAGAATATGGCCCATGATCACACGGAAAACTGCTCTCTGAGAGCGAGTGGAAAATGCGTCACGAATTCTGACAAGTAAACACCGGACGCTGCATTTGCAGTGGGTAGCTCCCCTTAAAAATTTGAGAACTCAAAATCAACGCCGATGTTCATGAATTCAGCAAATCAATTTTTTAAACAGTTTTATTTATTGATTTGTGAGGATAATAATAGCATTAAGATATTGAATAAAGGTTACGCATGCGCAATTAATTTCCTTCTATATTACATATAAAATAGTTGAAGTTCGATATCAATTTTTACCATGATCAAGCGCATACCCACTATATCATCATACATCATTGGAAAGATTAATGCATAATCTTTTGAAAAAAATGCATGTCATTAAATTCTATACGCGCAAACTCAAAATATTTACCTTAGAATAGGCAAACCGGTTTTGACAGCTGTGCAGACAACCATTTTGGGCTCAAATAGTATGACCTACTTTCGAAGCCGGGAACCATCAACAAAAAAAGTAGAGCACAAAAATGGCTTATTTTCTTATTGCTTACAAATATACCTTCAAGTTGATACCAAAACCAACCATTTGCAATGTATTTTACAAATCCTAGGCAGCATGCACTCAACAATGTGTGCTAAGTATCAAACTGACTGCATGTAACCCTAAAAACAGGAGTTCCGGTTTGGGGTTATGTGACCTTTAAGAGAACCCAACCCCTTCAAATTTAAATTAAAGGCACTTTTCCCACAGGTATAATCTGTTTTGAGAAAGATCACAAAGTTCCGGTACAATGACACACAGATTAATTCATAAAAGTTGCCGTTGAAAGCGCCATGCGTAACAGCGTTTCGCGTCAAGAATTAAGGTAGAAAAGCCAAACTCGGTTACATCATACATGCAGCACTTAGACTCCATACAAGGCATGTCTTTCGATTCTAATAGGCAAAGCTTATCTTACATATGGCTTAATAAGTGAAAAAAATCATCAATGGCAATATTTGTGCATCAAAGCAGGTTTTGAACTGGATTCGAACAAACTTTTTATATTTTTTTTGCACATTTTAGGTAAAATCCATGTAGAAGCAGCAATGCTGATGTCATTTGACCCAACAAAAGGGCTCGCTTGCATGGAAAAACAACACACTTGGCTTCCTGACTAAAAAAGTCATCGTCAGACATGAGCTTTAAGTCTTTTGTCACACCTGGACCTATGATTCCTCGGCTCGAGTTCCGTCTAGGGCAGGCTCCGGAAAGTGTCAGTCTGGCCAGGGTGCTCAATTCCGTGTAATCTGAGAAAACAAAAAAGGTTTTTTGTGCGCATTTGCCCATTACGGTGCCAACTAATGTAAGTTAGATACAATTAGAGTAAGCTTTCAATAGTCTTTCTCGCTTTATTTGCTGCAAATGGTTAATTCACCACGCCGGCATCACATTGTCGGGCACACCGGCAAAGTTATCGCCACAAAGTTTGGTTTCAGAGCTGCAGTCAATGTAAAACACACAAATTTCCTAATTTTGGTGACAAAAGTGTGCCAGGATATCAAAGAAATCATTTTACAATAGATTTAATTGAAAATAACGGCGTACTAACCTGCAAAGACACCGATCCTCTCGACACGACTGGGCGAGTGTTGAGGGCCGTCTCCGAATCAGTCACACTGTACAGTTTTTGATGGCCTGTCACTTCAGCCGGACTTGTAAACCAATTGGACGACAGTTCAGGCAGAGCTATAGACCCATTTCGACACCGCCTACAAATGCACACTTAGGTTTACGCATAATATTAAGGTCACTTAAATACAGATTCCCTGGTGTTTTTCATGCAGGGTCTATCGCAACAACATTCTTCCAGGAAAGAAAGCATAATATTATTATCATTTTTGTGTTTTCAGCTGAATACTTGATTTTACTTGAACTCAGCGAGATATCCAAACAGGTAAAATAAGGCAAAGTAGTGTTATTCTGAGTAGATCTGCCTGAATGGGTTGAAGGCGAAGGCGGATAGAAGTGTAGGTCCAAAATTGGCGGGCATTTTTAACAGAAAAAGGCTCAAAAAGTAAACAATAATAATAAATACAGATGAAATAAAGACATGCATTAGGTTCATTATTGAGATTGATGCAAATTAATGTCAAAATGGCACTGAAAAACAATACCGGGTGTTTAAGTAGTCTTAGAATATGTCTCCGGAACAGGTTTCGGTGTGATTTTCCAGCATTTACCCCCCTTATGACCCCAAGTGCAACAGCCCAATTGCAAACAGCCCTTATTTGGGTCAAAATGACATCTGGCAGTTATGTTTTGCAATACAGAGAGTTTTTAATGGTCAAATGTCAAAATTCTGGCAGACGACTAACTTGGTCGGATGTGCTTAAAGGTTACGCATGCGCAATTAATTTCCTTCTATATTACATATAAAATAGTTGAAGTTCGATATCAATTTTTACCATGATCAAGCGCATACCCACTATATCATCATACATCATTGGAAAGATTAATGCATAATCTTTTGAAAAAAATGCATGTCATTAAATTCTATACGCGCAAACTCAAAATATTTACCTTAGAATAGGCAAACCGGTTTTGACAGCTGTGCAGACAACCATTTTGGGCTCAAATAGTATGACCTACTTTCGAAGCCGGGAACCATCAACACAAAAAGTAGAGCACAAAAATGGCTTATTTTCTTATTGCTTACAAATATACCTTCAAGTTGATACCAAAACCAACCATTTGCAATGTATTTTACAAATCCTAGGCAGCATGCACTCAACAATGTGTGCTAAGTATCAAACTGACTGCATGTAACCCTAAAAACAGGAGTTCCGGTTTGGGGTTATGTGACCTAAATCGGATCAAATAAATTCGTAACTAAACAAACGGAGGCAGAACATTGACAAGATAAGTATTCAAGGGAGATAATTGCATCGCGAAAATATATGTCGCGTGGCAATTTTTTTTGAAATGCATACCTGTAGGTGGATGGTCCACGGCCGTCCACAAGCTCAAATGACCATATATGGAGAAAAAGGCGGGACCAAACCAATTAGGCTTGCAATGCGCATGCCCAAGCAAAACCGATTGTAAGCCATCTTGAATTGTTAGCGTGAAAAGAAATATACTACATTTATTGGATATTTTAATATGATGAATATTCTAGGTAGAGAATATGGATAGTATTATCATTATTAGTATTACGTCAACATTAACTCAACAATTGTATTGTTGACATGAAGAAAAAGCTATTTCGAGGTTGTTTTGACCATTGATTGCTAAGTAGGTCAAACTCAAAGTTTTAACTTTTATTGATATTTTATTTAGTTAAGGAATCTTCGAGTAATAGTTAAAAAAATCTTTCGCATTCTAATTCTATAGCTAAATCATGTGTTGTTGCTATATTATAAACTTTCGTGCATGAGCCATTTAAATCCGTTTGCATTACTTTTTAGTTGTTTCCCCTGGAAAATTCTCTTCTTGCTAGCCTTCGCCGAGTTATTCAACAACATCGCTATATTGCTGATTTTTGCTGTTGTTTTTTGGTTAAAGCTGCATGCTTTTGTTGGATAATGTTTAATTTATCATTCACGTTTTACATATGATTCTGTTTAAACCATATTTAATCGATGTTTTGGTGAATTTCGCGCATGCTTAACTTGCCTGATTTCGGACGTAATTTACTTTCGGATACATGCTCCTCTTGTGTTTTTTTTCGATGTTTTCTTATGTATGCAGATTAAAAAAAACAGCTCATGCTTAAATGTGTTATTGAGCAAGTGACTTCTTTATACTATGGCAGGAATAAAAAAACTGTTATAAAATTATAAAGGAAGTTTAGTTACATGTTTAAACTCACAGTCACAAGTGTGTAAGTATTACTGTTACATTTATTTATATTTACTAAAAGTAAATATATGCTCACATATCAGTAAGTATTGTACAGCCCTAAATTATATTTAATACACCCATCTAGGCAGTTAATTCATATATGTGCTGGCTTTAATTTACATTCATGTTATTATCACCCTGCAATAGGCGGAGGGATATTGTTTTGGCCTTGTCCGCCAGTCTTTCCGTCCATCCGGCACTTTTGTGTTGGGAGCCATATCTTGAAAGTGCTTAGGTGGATTTCATTGAAACTTGGTATGAGTATATGTATAGATAAGAGGATGATGCATGCCAAATGGCATTGTACACTATCTGTTAATAACGGAGTTATGGCCATTCGAACCTAAAAAAATGCTTTTTTACCTGAGTGTCAAATATAACACTTTTGTGTCCAGAAGCTAATTAGCGGGGGATATCAATTCAATGAATTTGCTTGTTATTAATTGAAGGGAAATAAACCTGTTATTTTGTCTGTCATTATGGTGTTTAAAGTCACATTTAATGGCATCCAACCTACCTTATTTCAAATACAGTAACACCTGGCGCCGTGACCTGGATGCAGATTCTAAGCAGATGGGCCAAAATGGGGGCAGCTAGAGAGACTCGCCTGGAACTGACAAGCCTGGAGGGAGCTGGTTGACTGTTGGCGAGATGGGACAACAGACGAAGAATAAACGAACCTTCTTGATTTGATAAACATTTTTGTAAGTCATTCAAGAATCGAGCAAACTTTTTGTTTCCAATAAGCAGTCCTGTATATATCCGAAATAAAATTAAATGTTTCACTCAGGTTCCTTGATACTCATCTTGGTATTTAAGGGACCTTATAACAGATTATGGCATGTATTGAAGTTTGTCATTAAATGCGTTATATTTATAAATGTAAACATTAAATCTAAAAAGCTCAATTAAAAAATTAAAAAACAAGAACAAATTAAAAGAAAAAGTAATCCTCATCTGGGCTCGAACCACTGACCTCTGGAGTAAAAGTCTAACGCTAAGACGGCCATCCATGCTCATACAATATTTTATACTTTTAGTTTCTATAAGCAAAGCTCGTAGTGTCACAAAAACGACAACAGAACTCCAAATTATTCAATTGTTTTGCTTTGCAACGATTTATCATTTTCAGGTTGTTAATGTTAAGTATAACTGTTTTCTCACAAATATCATAACTGCAACAAAAATATGCAAGTCTGAAACAATTTTTATGCCCCCTTTCAAAGAAAACGGGGCATATAGTTATCAGACTGTCCGTCTGTCGGTCCGTATTTCTGTCACACTTTGCGTTTAGGTTTCGAAAAATGCTCATAACTTCTATTTCCCTTGAGATATAACCTTCATTTTTGGTATGCATGTGCATATGGACAAAGCCTTTCCATACGAACACAAATTTTTACCCCTGTGACCTTGACCTTGAACTTAAGGTCCGTGTTTAGGTTTCAATATCTGCGTTTAGGTTTTGAAAAATGCTCATAACTTCTATGTCCCTTGAGATATAACCTTCATATTTGGTATGCATGTGTATATGGACAAGGCCTTTCCATACGCACAAAAATTGTTACCCCTGTGACCTTGAACTTAGGGTCCGCGTTTAGGTTTCGAAATCTGCGTTTAGGTTTTGAAAAATGCTCATAACTTCTATGTCCCTTGAGATATAACCTTCATATTTGGTATGCATGTGTATATGAACAAGGCCTTTCCATACGCACAAAAAATTTTACCCCTGTGACCTCGGGGCTTTTTTCCTGACTTTGTGAAGCGGCCCTGGCACCCTCACTTTGTGAAAAAATGAGTCGTGAACTTTTCAAAATTGTGAAAAAATGAGTCGTGAACTTTTCAAAATTGTGAAAAATTGAGTCGCGAACTATTCAAAATTGTGAAAAATTGAGTCGCGAACTTCTTAAAATTGTGAAAAACCGAGCCGTGAAATTGTCGAAATTGTGAAAAACGGCCAATTTTGTAAAAATTCATGGCCCTGTTAGGTTTGTTAATTGTCCCTATCAAAATTGTGAAATGTCCTTCCAGGGCCACTCGCAAAGAAGGAAAAAAAGCCCTGCGGTCTGACCTTGAAGTTAGGGTCCGCGTTTAGGTTTCGAAATCTGCGTTTAGATATTGAAAAATGCTCATAACTTCTATGTCCCTTGAGATATAACATTCATATTTGGTATGCATGTGTATATGGACAAGGCCTTTCCATACGCACACAAATTTTGACCCCTGTGACCTTGATCTTAGGGTCCGCATTTAGGTTTCGAAATCTGTGTTTAGGTTTCGGAAAAGCTCATAACTTCTATCAAGCATTTATAGGGGGCATAAGTCATCCTATGGTGACAGCTCTTGTTTTATTTTGTCAATTTACCAAAAAATGCAAAGGCCCCTTAAAATACATGAAGTAATGTTTACAGTTGTCCATAACCACATATTGAAAAAGAATGTGCAAGCTCTATCTATTGGCATACAAACAAAGCCAATCTGTTGGATTATTACTCATGGCAAGCAATATGATCTTAGGTATGCCTTCTATAATCAGGTGTTTGCACTTTAATCACATTAAAATTTGAAAAACTATAGAAGTACACAAAGGTCAGAATGATAACAAACAGGTTTGTAATGGACATCATCTTGCAATTGCTATTTATGTGAGTGGGATGGTACACAAATTCTGAATTTGTTATATGTAGGACATTTAGTAACTTAGCAACCCATGCATGTTGCAAGGGTGTTAATTGTCCGGATTATTTGGAAATCCCGATTTGAGCCATTCAGGATTGAATTTTAGATCAGTGTAAATCCGATGATTCGTTTTAAGGGGGTGTGAACAAATATTGTAATTGCTTCATTGGCATGCCGGGCATGTGTGCTTAGTATGGATTTTTCCTGGTCTTTTTAACAAGGTTTTCCAAAGAAAAAAACGGGTTATTAGATTGGCAAATGCCGGCTGGCGGGCGCACGGAACAAGCTTGTCCGGGCCATAATGTTGTGGTTCTTGGTGAGAATTTAAAATCATTTGGCACATTTGTTCACCATCATTAGACGGTGTGTCGCTCAAAAGAATACCGTCAATATATCCAAGGTCAAGGTCATACTTTGAGTTCAAAGGTCACAAATGGCCATAAAAGAGCTTGTCCGGGCCAAAACTATGTCATTCATTGTGAGACTTAAAAATGATTTGGCATATTTGTTCACCATCGTGGGACGTTGTATCGCACTTTAGAATTACGTCAATATCTCCAAGGTCAAGGTCGCCACAACTAAAAATATATTTATTTTGAAACAAAGGGGGTTAATTATAAACAATCAGTTCAGTTTGAGTTGTCTCCCTCTATCAGACTTTTTTCTACATTGAAAACCTGGTTTTGTGACAATTTTGTCCCTTGTTTTACTATTGTCTGATTGGTTATCCGCTGACACGGACATAAAAGGTAACTGACCTAACCTCTTGGCTACTTTCCAGAAATCTTACATACTACAAAATGTAGCATATGTCCCCCATCATTAAATTTCCATTTTCTGCTGTCAAACTAAGTGCATATATTATTTCATTTGCAAAAGACATATCTGGATATATTTTTGGACAGTTGTTTTACTGTATGGTTAGTGGATTAACATTTATTATGCCCCCCTTCGAAGAAGAGGGGGTATATTGCTTTGCACATGTCGGTTGGTCGGTCTGTCGGTCCGTCCACCAGGTGGTTTCCGGATGATAACTCAAGAACGCTTAGGCCTAGGATCATGAAACTTCATAGGAAGATAGATCATGACTCGCAGATGATCCCTATTCATTTAGAGGTCACTAGGTCAAAGCTCTAGGTCATGGTGACCCGAAATAGTAAAATGGTTTCTGGATGATAACTCAAGAACGCATATGCCAAGGATCATGAAACTTCATAGGTAGATTGATCATGACTTGCAGATGACCCCTATTGATTTTGAGGTCACTAGGTCAAGGTCACGGTGACCCGAAAAAGTAAATGGTTTCCGGTTGATAACTCAAAAACGCATACGCCTAGGATCATGAAACTTCATAGGTAGATAGATCAGGACTCGCAGATGACCCCCTATTGATTTTGAGGTCAGTAGGTCAAATGTTAAGGTCACGGTGACCCGAAATAGTAAAATGGTTTCCGGATGATAACTCAAGAACACATATGCCTAGGATCATGAAACTTTATGGGTAGATTGATCATGACTCGCAGATGACCCGTATTAATTTTGAGGTAACTATGTCAAAGCCAAATGCACGGTGACCCGAAATAGTTAAATGGTTTCCGATGATAACTCAAGAACGCTTACGCCTAGGATCATGAAACTTCATGGGTACATTAATCATGACATGCAGATGACCCATATTGATTTTCAGGTCACTAGGTCAAAGGTCAAGGTCACGGTGACCTGAAACAGTAAAAAAAATCTGGATGATAACTCAAGAATGCTTTTGCCTAGGATCATGACACTTCATAGGTACATTGATCATGACTCGCAGATGACCCCTATTGATTTTCAGGTCACTAGGTCAAAGGTCAAGGTCACAGTGACAAAAAACGTATTCACATAATGGCTGCCACTACAACGGACAGCCCATATGGGGGGCATGCATGTTTTACAAACAGCCCTTGTTATTTATGTTCTTCATAACATTTATATACAATGACAATTACACATCGAGTGTTACTGGTGGTCTGGCTTATAATATTTTGCATTTTACTCACCAGAAATAGCAACTAAGACTATAGTATAAAAAGAACAATGAACTATGGCTTTGGGGGGCTCTACCTGTAAGGGACCTACAGCCTCAGACTCCAGACTTTATCATAAGGATTTCAAATTTGGGACATTTGACACCCCTGATGTTGTGCCATGTATCAAAACCGTCTATATATAAAAATTAATTTTATTAATTGGATATGTTGAAGATTTGGTGGTGCATTGGATTTCATTTTGTGTTTTATGACCTACTTTTAATTTTTAGGCTCAGCAGAACTATGGCTGTCAAAACACAATTGTATTAAAATGAATAGTGCTTCAAATTATACAAGAAGTCACTTTCTTTTTGTTTTAGATGTTTTTCAGTTTCGTCGGAAGACATTTCCCACCAACCATCCTGTCTTGAAAGAAATAACTTTTGAACCCGATTATCTGGTAATACTATTTTTTTTACATACAGTTATTAGTGAATTATGAACATTTCATAAGGATCTCAAGGGTCACAACAGGTATATATATATAATATATATATAATCAAGATTTTCCATAGGCAGTTAGAGCACAGCTGGCCCAAATAGCATGGACAAGTTAACAATTTTTTTTTTAAATATCTAGTGTGTAAAAATTACTTTGCATTGCAGAGAACTTTCAGATCATTTTATTTTTGTAAAAAATGTTCAAAGTTATATCCTGAATGATTTTAGGGCCTTAAATTATATATGGAAACAAGCATATTTAATAATAAAAAGGCCTGTTGAGTTTTTAATTTGTTCTCTTAAAGATTTACAGAAAGACCCTTTTTAGCTCGACTATTATATATGAAATCTATATAGTGGAGCAATTCTACTCACCCTTGCGTTAGCCTTAGCATTGGCGTCAGTGTGAGCATGCAAATGTTAAAAGTTTGCGTACTACCCCAAATATTTTCAATGTCCCTTGGCATATTTCGTTCATATTTTGCATACTTCTTAACAAACATGACCCCAACCTATAAACAAGAGCAAACAACTCTATCAAGCATTTTGTAATAATTATGGCCCCTTTTTCACTTAGAAAATGCAGCAAATGTTTAAGTTTGTTTACTACCCCAAATATTTTCAATGTCCCTTGACATATTGCTTTCATATTTTGCATTTTTCTTTACCAAATGACCCCAACCTATAAACAAGAGCAGACAACTCTATCAAGCATTTTGTAATAATTATGGCCCCTTTACCATTTTGAATATTCATATTATTGATAAATCTATGTTGAAGTTGGCGTACCACCTAAAATATTTTCAACGTCCCTTGGCATATTGCTTTCATATTTTGCAAACTTATTTACCAACATGACCCCAATCTATAAAGAAGAGCAGACAACTGTATCAAGCATTTTGTAAGAATAATGGCCCTTTTTCCATTATTATATGCATATTACTTAAGATTCAACCCAATAATATCTTTGACAAGTTTTAAAATGACGCCGGTTGGTTGAAAAACATGGCATTTATGAGGTGGGGCATTTTCCTTATATGGCTATAGTAAACCTTGTTATCACTCTAGAGGCCACATTTATTGTCAGATTTTCATGAAACTTGGTCAGAACATTTTTCCAATGATATCTTGGATGAGTTTAAAAATGGTTTTGGTTGCTTTAAAAACATGGCCACCAGGGGGCGGGGCATTTTTCCTTTTATGGTTATTTATATATGGTCCATATATGGTTATATATGGCTTTAGTAAAACCGTGTGAACACTCTAGAGGCCGCATTGTCCAATCTTCGTGAAATTTGGTCAGAAGATTGGTCTCAATGATATCTTGGATGAGTTTGAAAATGGTTATGTTTGCTTGAAAAACATGGCTGCCAAGGGGCGGGGCATTTTTCCTAATATGGCTATAAATGGCTATAGTAAAATCTTGTTAACACCCTAGAGGCCACATTTATTGTCGGATCTTCATGAAACATGGTCAGAAGATTCATCTCAATAATATCTTGGACAAGTTTTAAAATGATGCTGATTGGTTGAAAAACATGGCTGCCAGGGGGCAGAGCATTTTTCCTTCTATGGCTATAGTAAAACCTTGTTAACATTCTAGAGGCCACATTTATTGTCTGATCTTTATGAAACTTGGTCAGAAGATTTGTCCCAATGATGTCTTGAATGAGTTCGAAAATGGGTATGGTTGCTATAAAAACATGGCCACCAGGGGGCGGGGCATTTTTCCTTATAGGGCTTTAGTAAAACCTTGTTAACACTTTAGAGGCCACATTTATTGTCAAGCTTCATGAAATTTGGTTAGAAGATTGGTCTCAATGATATCTTGAAAGAGTTTGAAAATGGGTACATTTGCTTGGAAAACACGACTTCCAGGGGGCGGGGCATTTTTTTCATTATATGGCTATAGTAAAGTCTTGTTAACACTTTAGAGGCCACTTTTATTTCCGATGTTCATGAAAAATGGTCAGAAGATTCATCCCAATAATATCTTGGACGAGTTCAAACATGATGCTGATTGGTTGAAAAACATGGCTGCCAGTGGGCTCTGCATTTGTTCTTTTATGGCTATATAGTAAAACCTTGTTAACACTCTAGAGGCCACATTTATTGTCTGATCATCATGAAACTTTGTCCGAAGATTTGTCCCAATGATATCTTGGATGAGGTCAAAAATGGTACAAATACGTACAGACTTTAATGATAAACACTAGTCTGGCCAATGTCGTCTTACAAGCTGGTATATACACTCACTGCTAGAGCAGAATCATTTGTCATCTGTTGCAGACAGGCAGTGGTGATCGTTCTTAGCAAATTGAGTTGCGGTTCTTTCCGTAGCTAAGGCTTCTAAGCACACACTGATTTGCAAAATATGCTCTGTAAATTCTAAAATGCGACCAACTAAAAACAAACCCTTTGCCAACTTCTAGATCAAAGGTTAAGTTTGAACATCATGATTCCTTTTAAATGGCAAATGATATTCGCGTACGATCTTACAACTGTAACTCCCTATTCCCAACTCGGCATTTTCATCAAAGGGCATGAAGGGTGTCCAAGGTTGACAGGTTGGAATCTTTGAATGGCAGGGTGCTGCGCCCTTCCATTCATGCCAAGCTGGAGCACTGGTTTTTTATCTCCATAAATTTTGGTCAGAATATTTATTCTAATGATAGCTCAGTTGTCGAGTTTGTAACTGGTTCCGGTTTGTAGACTAACATGGCTGCCAGTGGACATGACAGTTTTTCTTAATGTGCTAGAGTAGAACCTTGTTAACACACAATTGGCCCTTTTTATGTGCATTTTTCATGAAAGATGATCAGAGCATTTGGCCCAATGTAATCTCAGCTGACTTTGAAACTGGATCACATAACGTCAAAAAGTGGGTCAAAATGTCAAATTAAAAAAAGCTTGTAAACACTGGAAGTTGCATTTAAAATTGTGTTCCTTTTTTATGTCCCCCACTATAGTAGTGGGGGACATATTGTTTTTGCCCTGTCTGTTGGTTGGTCTGTTGGTTGGTTGGTTTGCGCCAACTTTAACATTTGCAATAACTTTTTCAATATTGAAGATAGGAACTTGATATTTTGCATGCATATGTATCTCATGGAGCTGCACATTTTGAGTGGTGAAAGGTCAAGGTTATCCTTCAAGGTCAAAGGACAAATATATGGGTCAAAATCGCTCATTTAATGTACACTTTTGCAGTATTTCAATATTCAAGATAGCAACTTGATATTTGGCATGCATGTGTATCTCATTGAGCTGCACAATTTGAGTGGTGAAAGGTTAAGTTCATCCTTCAAGGTCAAATGTCAAATATATGTGTCCAAAATCGCTCATTTTATTATACTTTTGCAATATTGAAGATAGCAACTTGATATTTGGCATGCATGTGTATCTCATGGATCTGCACATTTTGAGTGGTGAAAGGTCAAGGTCATCCTTCAAGGTCAGAGGTCGAATATATGTGGCCCAAATCGCTTATTTTATGAATACTTTTTCTATATTGAAGATAGCAACTTGATATTTGGCATGCATGTGTATCTCATTGAGCTGCACATTTTTAGTGGTGAAAGGTCAAGGTCATCCTTAAAGGTCAAATATATGGGTCAAAATTGATCATGTAATGTCACTTCTGCAATATTGAAGCTAGCAATTTTATATTTGAAATGCATGTGTATCTCATGGAGCTGCACATTTTGAGTGGTGAAGGGTCAAGGTCATCCTACAAGGTCAAACGTCATATAGGGGGACATTGTGTTTCACAAACACATCTTGTTTAAAGTTTGTCAAAACATTTGCTGTAATGATAAGCAAAGTCAAGTTTATAAATAATAATTTGTCTACAAATTACATATTTTTCATTAAGTTCATTTATTATTCTAAACTACACCCTCTCAGAATAGTTTAGTTACTTCTGGTCACAGTTGAGCACCTTAGGGCTCTTGTTCTATAATTTGATTGTTTTGGAAAATTGTCATTTTGCCAAAATGTGAGCAAGTCCAAATTTAATTAACCCTGCTTTGTAGTATCTTGTTTTCCTTATATGTAAAAAGTGGAAAATTATCTATGAATCTGACTGCATAGATATTTGGTATTCAGCAAAGCATCGTGTAAATGTAGTAAAACTAAACACAATTGTGTTAGCATAAAACTGGCCATGCCATGGGGGTCAAATGGTTAATACAGACTTGTAGGAAAAAGACTTCTAAAAATTTTATCCGTTAAATATATTTTGTGTACATAATGATTAGCTTTTTCCTTCAACTTATCGCTTTCATGGTGTAAAGAAAACATGCCGACTTACTAAGTAAGTCGGAGATCTGGGTTTGATTCCCAGTGAAAGTCAAGTCACAAGGAAAAATGCTTATTGTTGGAAGGATTTATTAGTTATTCAAAACGTAAGATTTTTTTCTTTGCTCGTTCAGTTACAAATAACAGCAAATGATCTGAAAGTATTTGTTTATAACGTAGAAGTTAGTGTCATGAATAGTAAATTGGAATAATGCACTTAATAGAAACTTTACATATTGTATATAAGACTAAAATACGCAGAAATGAAATACCAGTAGCATTATTAATACATTTTTATACCCCCACAAACGAAGTTTGTCGGTCCGTCTGCCTGTCTTGTCTGTCGGTCCGTATTAAGTGTCCGCTCTCTAATTCAAGTTGTTTTTACCCGATCTTCACCAAACTTGGTCAGATGTTGTATCTATATGATGTCTAGGTCAAGTTCGAATATGGGTAATGCCGGGTCAAAATCAAGGTCAAGGAGTCACTTAGTGCGTTTTAAACTTTGAGCATGGTGTCCGCTCTCTAATTATGCACCCCTTCGAAGAAGAGGGGGTATATTGTTTTCCACATGTCGGTCGGTCGGTCCGTCCATCAGATGGTTTCCGGATGATAACTTGAGAACGCTTAGGCCTAGGATCATGAAACTTCATTGGTACATTGATCATGACTGGCAGATGACCCATCTTGATTTTCAGGTTACTAGGTCAAGGTCACAGTTATTCCAAATAATAAAATGGTTTCAAGAAGGTAACTCAAGAATGCTTAGGCCTAGGATCATGAAACTAAGGATCATGAAACTTCATAGGAACATTGATCATGACTGGCAGATGACCCCTATTGATTTTCAGGTCACTAGGTCAACGGTCACAGTGACAAAAACGTATTCACACAATGGCTGCCTCTACAACTGACAGCCCATATGGGGGGCATGCATGTTTTACAAACAGCCATTGTATATACTACTACCCCATGCTCGTATATAAGTAATGCCGTATCAAGCCAGTACTATACTAGCGAGTCATGTATCGGATATATCCTACTACCCATGCTCGTATATAAGTAATGCCGTATCAAGCCAGTACTATACTCGCGAGTTATATAGCGGGTATATCCTCCTACCCCATGCTCGTATATAAGTAATGCCGTATCAAGCCAGTACTATACTAGCGAGTCATATACCGGATATATCCTACTACCCCATGCTCGTACATTAGTAATGCCGTATCAAGCCGGTACTATACTAGCGAGTCATAGCGGGTATATACTACTACCCCATGCTTATATATAAGTAATGCCGTACCAAGCCAGTACTATACTAGCGAGTCATATACCGGGTATACCCTACTACCCCATGTTCGTATATAAGTAATGCCGTATCAAGCCAGTACTATACTAGCGAGTAGTAAAGCGGGTATATCCTACTACCCCATGCTGGTATATAAGTAATAATGTATCAAGCCAGTACTATACTAGCGAGTTATGTACCGGGTATATCCTACTACCCCATGCTGGTATATAAGTAATGCCGTATCAAGCCAGTACTATACTAGCGAGTTATGTACCGGGTATATCCTACTACCCCATGCCGGTAAACGAGTCTTATACCGGGTATATCCAACTACCCCATGCTCGTATAAGTAATGCCGTATCAAGCCAGTACTATACTAGCGAGTCATATACCGGAAATATCCTACTACCCCATGCTCGTATACCCGGTATAAGTAATGCCGTATCAAGCCAGTACTATACTAGCGAGTCATAGCGGGTATATACTACTACCCCATGCTCGTATATAAGTAATGCCGTTTCAAGCCAGTACTATACTAGCGAGTCATATACCGGGTATACCCTACTACCCCATGCTCGTATATAAGTAATGCCGTATAAAGCCAGTACTATACTAACGAGTCATAAACCGGGTATATCCTACTACCCAAAGCTCGTATAAAAGTAATGCCGTATCAAGCCAGTACTATACTAGCGAGCCATAGCGGGTATATACTACTACCCCATGCTCGTATGTAAGTAATGCCGTACCAACCCAGGACTATACTAGCGAGTCATATACCGGGTATATCCTAATACCCCATGCCTTTATATAAGTAATGCCGTATCAAGCCAGTACCATACTAGCGAGTTGTATACCGGGTATATTCTACAACCCCATGCTGGTATATAAGTAATGCCATATCAAACCGGTACTATACTAGCGAGTTATATAGCGGGTATATCCTACTACCCCATGCTCATTATAAGTAATGCCGTATCAAGCCAGTACTATATTAGCGAGTTATATAGCGGGTATATTCTACTACCCCATGCTCGTATATAAGTAATGCCGTATCAAACCGGTACTATACTAGAGAGTCATAGCGGGTATATACTACTACCCCATGCTCGTATATAAGTAATGCCGTATCCAGCCGGTACTGTACTAGCAAGCTATATACCGGTTATATCCTACTACCCAATGCTGGTATATAAGTAATGCCGTATCAAGCCGGTACTATACTAACGAGTCATATACCGGGTATATCCTACTACCCCATGCTCGTATATACGTAATGCCGTATCAAGCCAGTACTATACTAGCGAGTTATATACCGGGTATATCCTACTACCCCATGCTCGTATATAAGTAATGCCGTTTCAAGCCAGTACTATACTAGCGAGTTATATACCGGGTATATCCTACTACCCATTCTCGTATATAAGTAATGCCGTATCAAGCCAGTACTATACTAGCGAGTCATGTACCGGATATATCCTACTACCCCATGCTCGTATATAAGTAATGCCGTACCAAGCCAGTACTATACTAGCGAGTTATATAGCGGGTATATCCTACTACCCCATGCTCGTATATAAGTAATGCCGTATCAAGCCAGTACTATACTAGCGAGCTATATACCGGATATATCCTACTACCCAATGCTCGTATATAAGTAATGCCGTATCAAGCCTGTACTATACTAGCGAGTTATATAGCGGTATATACTACTACCCCCATCCTGTTATAAGTAATACCGTATTAGTTACACTGTTTGTAACTGATGGTGTATGAGAGCGAAGCTCGAGAAGGGAACTGAAGGTGTATATCCTATACACAATCAGTTACTAACTGTGTATCCATTATATCTCAACCGATTACTCGGGGTGTATGGAAATTTCTCAGGGTGTATGGAAAATACACAATGGGCACATGGCCTCTCAAAGCAAATCGAATCAGGTCATTTTTGTAGGAGGCGAGTTATACCTTACTACCCTATGCTCGTATAAGTAATGCCGTATCACATCAGTTGTATTTTTGACGTCATTTATTTATATACAGGATAGTCATATAGCGGGTATTTCCTATAACCCCCAAGTACGTACTGTTAATGCTATATCAAACCTGTTATATTCCTAATTTCACAAAGCGGGTATAACCGACTATCCCAGGCTCAAGTTTGCCAAGCGGTATCTACCCAGTAATATTCTATATGTCATTATGCGGGGATACCTGACTATCGTATGTTCGTATTTAAGTGATGCTGTAGCACATTAGTTCAACACTCACAAGTCATACCAAGGGTATATAGGGTTAGGGCAACTAAACCTAATCATATTGTTCACTGCTCGCCTGCATGGTCTGTTCTTCTAAAAGCCATGTAAGAAACACAATCATTCTGCTGTGTGCATATTTTGATCAAATTAATGAATGCTAGTTCGGTTGTTCGGCGTAGCTGTCTTACAAAGCTTTTCACATTAAATACCCTTTATCAACAAACAATTAAATGATGGGGAAATTTCACGCCTGTAGACCCGAATGAATGAATCAGAATATTTTAATTATTGATTTCAGAGAAATCACCCACAGCATTGGCCAAATCACTGCGGAAATCCGGACTTCTTCATGCACGTTTTTGACCTAACAACAATCACTGCGTAATAGCGCAGACCGTGTTTGACTTACGCTGGCCGCATACGCATTAAGACCTATTTTCGCAAGACGCGACTATAAGTGTGATTTGGATGTGTTGAAAGAACACTGTGCATGTATGAACTATTTACATCTCATTGCGATATAATAAATTCATAATAAGCCTTGTGAGGCCACATATGATCACATGTAGTATATTTTTATCTAAGGACAAAATTGTTCGGTTTGAATATACGTGCACTTTATAAGCAACACATCATGCGGTGGATATGCGACAATTAAACCTTTATTTTCTATTTAAATATTTATAAACGTGAATATACGACTTGCTTTAACGATACAAGCGTTAATTCGTTACTGATAGGATCATGCGGCAGCAATGAATAGGACACTCCTCGTGTAAGTAATCATCATAGTCTAGGGACCCTTCAGGTTTCGCATCGTAAAAAGTGTGACCCAGTAATATTGCTTAAAATGGTTGAGCTAACTTAATTTTCATCTTTTCTCGTGCTCTTTAATTACCCACATATTTAGGTCTGGTTGAAGTACTTTTACTTCCCACAGAGCAATTCGGTTCAAATTACTAATAACAACAATACACATTTTTAGCTTTATTTCAAATGTGAACATATTTATTTAACGCAGACGTGTACATAATTTTAACACAGAACAAGGGCTGTTTGTAAAACATGCATGCCCCCCTATGGGCTGTCAGTTGTAGTGGCAGCCATTGTGAATACGTTTTTGTCACTGTGAACTTGACTTTTGACCTAGTGACCTGAAAATCAATAGGGGTCATCTGCCAGTCATGATCAATGTACTTGAGAAGTTTCATGATCATAGACCTAAGTATTCTTGAGCTATCAACAGGAAACCATTAAACTGTTTTGAGTCACTATGACCTTAATCTTTGACCTAGTGACCTGAAAATCAATAGGGGTCTTCTGCCAGTCATTATCAATGTACCTATGAAGGGGGTCATCTGCCAGTCATTATCAATGTACCTATGATTTTTTTATTTTATGATGCTAGGCGTAAGCATTTATGAGTTATCATCCGGAAACCATTTTTCTATTTCGACTCACTGTGACCTTGACATTTGACTTAGTGACCTGAAAATCAATAGAGGTCATCTGCGAGTCATCATCAATGTACCTATGAAGTTTCATGATCCTAGGCGTAAGCGTTCTTGAGTTATCATCCGGAAACCATTTTACTATTTCGAGATCAATAAACCTATGAAGTTTCATGATCCTAGGCCAAAGCGTTCTTGAGTTATCATCAGGGAACCATCTGGTGGACCAACCAACTGACATGTGCAAAACAATATACCCCTCTTCTTCCAAGGGGGGCATAAATATAATATTAATTTTTAGTAATCTAAATTAAATCAAAATTGCTAGATTGTATTTTCCGAGAAATTATCGGAAAACATCGTTAAAGTTAAAGGGTATCTGCCAGCTTATGCCATTAAAACACAAATGTTAAATGACAAAAGCTGTTGCCCGGTTCACGGCACGCGGAGCCTACCCTATTGTGAACCAAAATCTTTTTGTGTATTTCATCCTAGTAGTTACCTTGACATAGAACATACATTGGTTACTTTTATGAAACAATTCTTATAAAACTTGGTATACAAATTGCGACATTGTTGCCCATTTGTCCGTCAGTCCATGTCCGAATAGTAGCTAAAATTGAGAAAACTCAGTAAGATTTCATGAAACTTAATATTCACATAATTTTTAAATACACAAAATAATACATTGACCATTTTAATTTTGTGATAAAACTTGGTTTACAAATGAACTCAGAAGAGCAATGTGATATTTATTTTGTCCCTACCGTTTTCACATGAAGGGATTTACGGTTGACCCACTGTCCATCGGTCTGTCAGTCAAATAAACCTGGATCTGGTTACAATGTTTTCCTAAGATTTCACCAGGTTACCTACTTTTTGGACACACTCAACCAAGGCTTACTTAACCAAGATGAGCATGTCGATCAGGTTTCATCAACATTGAGTCGAAAAAAGCCTGGTTTCTTCCATCACCTGATGATCCTCTAACACAGCAAGTCAATCCTCGAATGTCCGAAATATGTTCTGGTTCTTATAGTGGCAGACAAAAACAAGACCTATGATTTTATGTAAATTTGTTATGTTCATATATACATTAATTATTCCAACTATTTTTTTAGCTCGTATATGTTGTTATACAATTGTATTAAACATGGCCATTTAAGTCTTTCATAAGATTCTAACTAAACAAATGAGTTTTAATTTCTTTTAAAACTCTTGATGCAAGCAAACGATGAACGGCAGTATTGGGGGGAAAAAACTGGCAGACAATATGTATTTGACCATCAAAACTGAGACTGAGATAAAGATATGCAGAAAATGAAGCAACACCAGTTCATACACAGTGCTAAACTCACATCATAGAGATGTTTAAGTTCATGGATTTCAAGACTATTAAAGCTCAGGACTTTGGTACAGTCTCCCCATCTACAGCATTTCTCTTGAACCACATGAGAGATGATATGTGCATCTTGCTGTCCTATGGAGTGGAAGTCTTCCTTGCATGATATCCATTTGCACGAATACTCCTATAACAAGCAACTTTGTAAACTGCAGATTGGAAGCCAAAGTCAATTAACTTACAGTGTCCACATTTTTAACTTTAGTTATAATCATTGACTAAGTTTTTCACAAATGTTATTTTTGATTGAAATGTTAATGAAAAGGCAAAAAAAAAGAGATTTACTGTGAAATAAGTCAATGGAGATAAGCCTACTAATAGCTCTTGGTGTGTATTGTGGATTTCACCATGATTTGTTTAACTCTATTTTTGTTTTATTTATCTATATATTGATATTTTCTATGAGTACTTTACGCAGGTACACATCTAATCAGAGCCTCTGTTAATGTAGTAAAAGTATGTTACTGTTCTGTTCTTCTGTTAATAACTAATCTAAAAAGAAAGAAAACGAGTAAATTTGCACTATTGTATGAATATGGCATACACTTATTTTTCCATGTTGAAATCTTATTAAATTCATGATATGAAGCCCTAAAATGTTTGTAACAAACAGATGGATGGACTGACAGACTGACCGATGGAAAACGCCAACACTATATCTCTCTGGCTTTGGAAAGGATAATGATTCAACAGAAAGTAGAAATCATCAATAAAAACTTGATGCATCTAAGTTAACTTAGCAATTAGTGAGTTCAATATGTCCTTTAACTGAACAAAAAAACAGATGTTTCAAAAACTTAACATGATTTGTCATTTGTTGCAAATATTAAGAAGCACTTACAGGTCCTGGGTTTCAATCACCAACATATGATAAAATAGTTCTCAGTAACAAAAGGCACAAAAATGCAAGAAAAAAATCACTTTAATGTTAAAATAAATATATATAGTTATTCAATAAACGATGTATATTTTGTCATAAAGTACCGGTCCTGGATTGTTCTCAACATCATTTAAGAGCATCAACATCCGCTGGGACAGGTTAACATGTTGTTGAATACACAGCTGCATCATGATGTAATGAAGACCACCTTGTCCACACATACGACCCAGAATCATCAGCCCAAACATCTTGATCCACATGGTGGGTGGGAAATGTTTGTATGTTCCTAAAGAACAAAACATGTTAATGATTTATCATTTCAAGTATAAAAGGCAAGCCTTAAAATTCTTAGAAAGCTTTAACATCTGAAGGTTAATATCACCCTGGCTGTGCAGATCTTGGTAATATACCCATTTAAAAAACATTCCTTAAAGCCACACACCTTGAAATGAAATATCTGGCATAGTAAATTTGGATATAAATAAGAAACATATTTTATCTTTGCCAATTAGAATATATCTGGTGGTTGCAAGGTAGAAATCCGTCTTTCTTGTGCTTTAAAACTTAAAAATAATTGTGTTTCTCGAATTGAACATGTACGTATACAAATCATACATTCAGTTTTAAAATATAAAAAAATAAATTACTTGCTAACTAGGCTATAGATTTAATGACAATTTTGCACACTTTCAAATTGCATCTATATGTACTGAGTAACATGTATTTCATTTCAAGGTGTGTGGCTTTAATGTAATAAACAAGAGTGCTAAACTGTCACAAGATACACCCGTTTGAAGGTTTTGGACACCATGCTAAACGCTGGAAATGCAATAAGTGACCTAGTTTTCGACCCGGCATGACCTATATCTGAACTTGACTTAGATATCATTAAGACACAACTTCTGCCCAAATTTGGTGAAGATCGGATGAAAACTCTTTCAATTAAAGAGCTTACACCATGCTAAATCCTTGAAATGCACCCTGTGAACTAGTTTTTGACCCAGCATGACCCATATTTGAACTTGAACTAGATATTGTCTAGATACAACTTCTGACCACATTTGTTGAAGATCAGATGAAAACTACTTCAATAAGAGAGAGGACACCGTGCTAAATGCTTGAAATGCACTAAGTAACCTCGTGACCTAGTTTTTGACCTGGCGTGACCCATATCTGAACTTGACCTAGATAACATTTTGACACAATTTCTGACCAAATTTGGTGAAGATCGGATGATAACTACTTCAATTTGAGAGCGGACACCATGCTTAATCCTTGAAATGTACTAAGTGAACCCCTGACCTTGTTTTTGACCCGGCATGACCCATAATTGAACATGACTTAGATATTGTCTAGATAAAACTTCTGACCAAAGTTTGTGAAGATTGGATGAAAACTACTTCAATTAGAGAGCAGACACCATGCGAAATGCATGAAATGCTCTAAGTGACCTTGCGACCTAGTTTTTGACCCGGCATAACCCATATTTGAACTTGACCTATATATCATTTACACACAACTTATGACCAAATTTGGTAAAGATCAGATGAAAACTACTCCAATTAGAGAGCCACCAATGCTAAATCCTTCAAATGCACTAAGTGACCCCGTGACCTAGTTTTTGACCTGGCATGACCCATATTCAAACTTGACCTAGATATTGTCTAGATACAACTTCTGACCAAGTTTGGTGAAGATCAGATGAAAACTATTTGAATTAGAGAGTGGACACTGTTATGGACGCCGCCGCCCGCCAAGGGTGAAACTATAATACGTCCCGTTTTTTCAAAACCGGCGTATAAAAATAAGTAATATCCCTCACAGGATTCAGGTCACACAATTAACTTATAGACAATAGGCAATACTTAATTCATTCACTTCAAACTGTTTCTCTTGACAGATAACAAATGTTCAATCAAATTTTCATTCAAGATCATTTGGTTACAAATTTGAAATATACTAAAATTTGCCTTCATAATGGAAACTTCTATTTTCCAAGCATGCCTTCCACTTCCTTGAGCTGACTTCGTTGAGTTCATGATTAGCAGATGCAATCTGTAAGATTTACTTATAAATAACTCTAAAATAAGTGACTGTTACCCAAAAAATAAAAATATATAAATTCTTTTGTCTAATTACACACTTTCACATACATAAATGTGACACACGCATAAAGGCCCATAACCATCCAATCAAAATATTCAGAAATAGAGGTGCTCATTATACTAACAGTAATGACTAAGTTTGTATACATGTATGTTTTTTCAACTATGTTTTGCAAAATATTCTCATGCAAACCAGGGTTTCCAATTTAATAAGCCACATGTACATTACATGTAACAGGGGTAAGACAATGCTAACAAGAAATGTGGTTGTCAGAAACACAATGCCCCCTAATGCGCCACTTTGATTTTTTTTTTTTACCTTTGACCTTTAAGGATGACCTTGATCTTTCACCACTCAAAATGTGCAGCTCCATGAGATACACATGCATGCCAAATATCAAGTTGCTACGTTCAATATTGCAAAAGTTATGAAGAAGGTTAAAGTCTTGGTTAAAGTTTTTGAATAATTTTTTTTGACCTTTGACCTTGAAGGATGACCTTGACTTTGACCTTTCACCACTCAAAATGTGCAGCTCCATGAGATACACATGCATGCCAAAAATCAAGTTGCTATGTTCAATATTGCAAAAGTTAATATGAAGGTTAAAGTTTTGGTTAAAGTTTTGGGACACACACACACACACACACACACACACATGGACACATACAATGACAGACAGGCCAAAAACAATATACCCCCAATCTTTCGATCCGGGGGCATAAAAATAATCCTGGTTGTGTTTTTCAAGCAATCTAGCTAAAACAAACAGGTTTAATAAAATAGAAAGATTAACTAAAATGAACATACCAGTTATATAGGGCTATAACTATCATATTGAGTATGTCAACACAAAATCGTGTAATTAGTTGCTAAAAGATACAGAAAGCTTTATATGGGAAAGTGCATGTGTTGACCTCCTTTTTTTGTTACTTTATTTGTACATAAAATGCTTGTCAAGCATACACAAGTTAGTGATTTAAAGTCATACCATTGGTGAGCCTATCAGCTTAATTTTACTCTCTTTTCCAGTCTCTGGTTGCTTGATGTGGCGACTGCAGAAGTGGCTCAGCAAAGCGTCTTCGTTGGAGCAAACAACCCTGCATTCTGGACACCGATTGTGCGCCTCCTTTAAATATAAAACTTTGTGAAACATAAAAATATATTTATTTTTCATCATTTTAACCAATAAATACCTACTAAACAAGAACTTTGACATTAACTTAGATAAGAAAACATATATATTATTTTCAATTAAATTGTTAAACAAGAGCTGTCTCCGTAGGATGACGTTTGCCCCCAATAAATGCTTTGATAGAAATTATGAGCATTTTTCAAACCCTAAACGCGGACCCTAAGGTCAAGGTCATAGGGTAAAAATTTGTGTGCGTATGGAAAGGCCTTGTCCATATACACATGCATATCAAATATGAATGTTACATCTAAAGCGACAAAAGAAGTTATGAGCATTTTTCGAAACCTAAACACAAAGTGTGACGGACAGACAGACATCAGACAAACAGACAGAAGGACAGTTTGATCACTATATGCCCTCCTTCGGCGGCATAAAAAAAGTTAATCCAGAAATGCATAATAAGTCCCAAATTAGAGAGCGGACATCATACTTAATCCTTAAAATGCACGTAATGTAAGCAAGTTAGTTCAAATAACAATGTACACAATTTCAATACTTTCTTAAAGTTAGTTCAAATAACAATGAACACAATTTCAATATTTTCTTATCACTTAATCAATAATTATTATTTAAAAAAAAACATCCTGACAGTCCCCTCACATTTATGTGACTGAACTATCAGTCAAAAAAACGTTTGTTAGCTAACAGGGAGATATCTGTTATGGGAGAAGGTTCAAAATATTTTTGCCATTTCTTATATCACACTGCAAGTGTCAGTGCTACTGGCTCTGGGCATTTTCTATTTTTATCAAACCACTAAATTCAATGTATTTTATTCAGAAAACTTTGCAAAAGACAACCTCAGTGTCTGGACTGACCTGATGCACCAAATCGCACAAGTCAGCTACATCTCTGAAATTATTTCAATACAATCATTTTCATTAATAAAAATAGATAACAAGAGCTGTCAGAGGACAGCGCCCTCGACTATTCGAGTGCTTGACAGTATAACGTAAGCCATCATGGGGAAATTGTTCATACCGGTATTCAATAATTTATTAGATGATCTTTCAAAAATAAAAAAAGGAAAAAAAATAAAAATTTGGGGAGGGGGTAGGGGGGTTGAGAGGGGGGTATAACATGGGGTGTGGTCATTTATTAGACGATCTGACGATCTTTCAAAAATAAAAAAAGGAAAATAAAAAATTTGGGGGGGTGGGGGGGGGGGGGCAGGGATTCTGGGTTGGGGCGTGGGGTATTGCAGTGCTGCAGCTAGGATTTAAAAAGGGCAGGGGGACTTTTTGTCAAAAGGGCACTTTGGACGCGCAGTATTTTGTCAAAAGGGCACTTTCGAGCGCGCGGGCGTTTCTAGAATGCTTCCTCATGCATGTTAATTTATGTGTTATCAATAATTGTAAGAATAAATTATTCCCATTCGTCATTAAACAATTCAAATTTAATTACTACAATGAGGAATAAATTAATTACAATGTATTTTAATAAGAGACTTATTAATCATCATATGTAAAAAAAAAAAAAAAAAAATAAAAATTAAGGGCAGGGGGGGCCCTAGGAAGGTCAGGGCGGAGGTTCGGGAGGGCAGGGCGGGGCGCCCTTCGATTTAGGCCTAGCTGGAGCACTGGTATTGCACGGGTGGAATCCATTGTGGTATTCAGGTAAGCGTTGTTTTGTCAAAGTATTAATAAAATCTTATCATAAATAAAGAAGTTATGTGAATTTAAGCAAAATGTCCAATTCTCAAAGTAAAAAAGGGGCCATAATTCTATTAAAATGCTTGATTCAGTGGTCTAATCTTGTTTATAGGTTGGGGTAATGTTGGTAAACAAGTATGCAAAATATAATAGCAATATGTCAAAGGACATAGGAAATATTTGGGGTAGTACGCAAACTTTAACATAGATTTATCAATGATATGCATATTCTGAGAATAAAAGGGGCCGTAATTCTATCAAAATGCTTGATTAAGTGGTCTCCTCTTGTTTGTAGGTTAAAGGTCATGTTGGTAAACAAGTATGCAATATAACAAAGCAATATGTTAAAGGACATAGGAAATATTTGGGGTAGTACGCACAATTTAACATAGATTTATCAATAATATGCATTCTAAGTATAAAAGGGGCAATAATTCTGTCAAAATGCTTGATACAGTGGTCTGCTCTTGTTTATAGGTTGGGATCATGTTGGTAAACAAGTATGCAAAATATAAAAGCAATATGTCAATGGACATTGAAAATATTTGAAGTAGTACGCAAACTTTAACATTTGCACGCTCACGGAAACGCCAACGCCGGGGTGAGTAGGATAGCTCCACTATATATATTTCATATATAATAGTCCAGCTAAAATACAGTCAACAATTAAAGAGTTGTTGTCACTGGGAATGTGATCTTGCATATATACACTTCATGTTGACAACATATTATTTTCAATTAAATTGTTAAACAAGATCTGTCTCCATAAGATGACGTATGCCCCCAATAAATGCTTTGATAGAAATTATGAGCATTTTTCGAAATCTGAATGCATTTTTTGAACCCTAAACACGGACCCTAAGGTCAAGGTCATGGGGTAAAAATTTGTGTGCGTATGGAAAGGCCTTGTCCATGTACACATGCATATCAAATATGAATGTTACATCTGAAGCGACAAAAGAAGTTATGAGCATTTTTCGAAACCTAAACACAAAGTGTGACGGACGGACAGACAGACATCAGATAAACAGACGGAAGGACAGTGCGATCACTATATGCCCTCCTTCGACGGCATAAAAAACGTTAATTTAGAAATGCAAAATAAGTCCCAAACTAGAGAGCGGACACCATACTTAATCCTTGAAATGCACTAAGTGACCCTGTGACCTAGTTTTTGACCCGGCATGACCCATATTCGAACATGACCTAGATGTTGTCTTGATACAACTTCTGACCAAGTTTGGTAAAGATCAGATGAAAACTACTTCAATTAGAGAGCAGACACCATGCTTAAACCTTAAAATGCACTAAGTGACCCCATGGTCTAGTTTTTGACCCGGCATGGCCCATATTCGAGCTTGACCTAGATATTGCCTAGATACAACTTCTGACCAAGTTTGGTAAAGATCAGATGAAAACTATTTGAATTAGAGAGCGGACAAGAAAAGTGTGACAGACAGACAGACAGTGCGAAAACTATATACCCTCTTTTCTTCGAATGGGGGCATAAAAAATTTGGAGTAAAATATATACAAATGTGTTCTTTTTCTTTGCAGACTGACTTACCAATCAAAATAGTTACATAAACAAATATGTATAATTATATTGTTAATATTATGCGCATAAATAAAACATTTGCTATTTCATGTAAAATTAATTGTAGACAGCAAATAATGAAACAAGAAACCGTTTGAGACGGGTGATGCTCCACAAAGGTTTTTTTGTCACAATATTGCACTATATATTCAGATAAAAGGAAACGTCTTGAGGGGCATAACTTTGGACAAAATAATACAATGGATGGTTTAGTAACTTAAAAATTTCAAAGGGCCATAACTCTGTAAATAAATCATCTATCCAGAACCCACTAATAACATGCGCATCTCCTCAAGGTAGTTAAGCTTCCCATAAAGCTTCATTGTATTCCAGTCAGTAGTTGGGGAGAAATAGCCCGGACAAGAATTGCACTATATGTACAGTTATTAGAAAATTTCAAAGGGCCATAACTCTGTGAAAAATCATCCGACCATAACCGGCTTATAATATGCACATCTCCTGTTGGTAGTGAAGCTTCCCATAAAATTTCATTGAATTCATGTAATAAGTTGCTGAGAAATAGCTCGGACAAGAATTGCTCTATATGTACAATGGAAAATTTCAAATGGCCATAACTCTGTGAAAAATCATCCGACGAGAACCGGCTGATAATATGCACATCTCCTGTTGGTAGTGAAGCTTCCCATAAAGTTTCATTGAATTCCCGTCATTAGTTGCTGAGAAATTGCTCGGACAAGAATTGCTCTATATGTACAATGGAAAATTTCAAAGGGCCATAACTCTGTGAAAAATCATCCGACCAGAACCCGCTGATAATATGCACATCTCCTCTTGGTAGTGATGCTTCCCATAAAGTTTCATTGAATTCCAGTCATTAGTTGCTGAGAAATAGCCCGGACAAGAATTGCACTATATGTACAGTAAATGGAAATTTCAAAGGGCCATAACTCTGTGAAAAATCATCCGACCAGAACCCGCTGATAATATGCACATCTCCTCTTGGTAGTAAATCTTCCCATAAAGTTTCATTGAATTCCGGTCATTAATTGCTGAGAAATAGCCCTGACAAGAATTGCACTACATGTACAGTTAATAAAAAATTTAAAAGGGCCATAACTCTGTGACAAATCATCCGACCAAAACCCACTGATAATATGCACATTTCCTCTTAATAGTGAAGCTTCCCATTAAGTTTCATTGAATTCCGGCCTTTAGTTGCTGAGAAATAGCCCGAAAAAAAAATTGTTCACGGACGGACAGACGGACTGACGAAGCGGCGACTATATGCTCCCCCCCAAATTTTTTGGGGGAGCATAAAATGTCAAATTAACATGGATAATAGAAAATATTGTGAAATGCTTTATTTATAAATTAGAAACTAGATAACACTTCTAAAATGATTGCAAGTTTCCATGACTCATTGAGGAATAAACCATGTAAAATGTCAGTTTTGCAAATTTATATAGTTATGGGAAACAGCTACATTAAATTTAAATATCAAAGCTTTTTTTTATAATTGTATATGTACCGGTAAAACACCGCTTCATTCGTAAGAATGTCATTTGAGCCTAGATGAAGATACAGCTGTTGAACATCCATCTTCTGCAAGTCTCTCAACAATGCATGGCGAAAACGATCACAAGAAAATTTGGCACCTTTGAAAACAGAGTTGGCGAATGTCTGTGTAAATAAATCACAAATATACATGAATGAATACACAAGGAAAATTCATGCTTTGCCTCAAGATTAAAATGAAAAGTTTGCAATTACAATTCCCTACAATCTGTAAAATATTCCACACGCTTAAATAAAATATATAACCATGCAAATTAGTTAGAAAACGCAATGATGCCAATCATTGCACATCAGCATAATAAGTTTAACTTTATATTGATGACAAATACTGTAATCATACGAAGCTTAGGACTTGACATTTGAACTGTTTAAGTATAAAGAAATGAAATAATTACATCATTTATAGAAACTATGCAGGTTTTTTTTTCCACTTTTTGGGAAGATAGCCCATGGCTTTGGAATTGGGAATTTTATCGGCATTTTCATGAAATTGGGAAAATAAATTCATTAGCCTTTTTTTCCACACGAAAAGTCCACTGATTAGGGAAATACTAAATTTGATTTAACTCTTTATAATCATTCAAATTAAAAGAAAAAATCATATAATACTTTGTTAGATGTAATTGAATTAAAATTGAGATAAAATACACATAAGACTTCTTTCTAAAAAAAAAAAAAAAAAAAATAATTTTTTTTTTTTTTTTTTGGCAATTGGGAAGTTTTTGCCACATTTTGGGAAAAAAGTCTACTTTTTGGGATTGGGAACATAGCCGAATTTCGGCTATAAAATCGGGCCAAAAAAAACCCTGCTATGAGTATCACGTTTAAATGGTGGCATTTCGTGTTTTCTCAAAAATGTTTACAAAAACAGTAAACATTTAAACGACTGTTGATATCAACATAATCCATTTTAGTTCATTACGTTACAATGTTGCAAAACTTATTAAAAGCTGTTAAAAAAAGACTGGTATACATTTGTATCATGTGTGCCAGATGGCCCTTATTCACAACAGCGTAAACATAACAAAACACCATGTACGACCTAGACGGCTTGAATATTTGACACACGTCGGCACAAAGTGCTCGGGAAAATTTTCCAGCTATTTGTTGCATGATCATTCCCCGAATTGTCTTGAACATTTGACGCGCGTCAGCACAACGTGCATGAGGAATTTTTTTCCGACATTAATTCATCCGCATTCATTTTTAATTTAATAAACAGATACTCGTTTTTATGTACATCTTGTTAGGTAGAAAATAATAAAAATTTTACACAGGTGTAGTCTTATTGAAGAAATGTGGGATCAATATTTATTTGTCTTTGTTATAAAATACTACGGCATGTAAGTAGAAAATGTGTACCCAATGACTCAACAACGGCAAGAACAGTTGGTTTTAATATGACGTCATTGCCCAAATGGGTTATGATCTGAA
This sequence comes from Dreissena polymorpha, assembly GCF_020536995.1. Taxonomy (NCBI): domain Eukaryota; kingdom Metazoa; phylum Mollusca; class Bivalvia; order Myida; family Dreissenidae; genus Dreissena; species Dreissena polymorpha. Next base: position 139,169,598 of record NC_068357.1, read on the forward strand.
TATAACTTCTGGAAATAATCATTACTTTCAGTTTGGAAATGCGATGTCAATGACGCTTTTATAACTGACATATGGATACTGTTTAAACGGTAACCTTTTGTTTATTTCATTAATCATTTCGTTTTAACGTTTAGAAAAATGTGTACATGTGATACCATTAATAGAAACAAACCTGAAACTGTAATTACTGTTCTATACCATTGTCATTACATATTCTCATCAGAGATTGGCAGGCATTTGACAGCTATATCATCAGGAAGAATATCCTTAATCCGATGAGCATTGGAGTCCCCAGCAATACGGTTCACTTTTCTCCTGTCTTGGGCACATGAAAAAATAAAAGGAAAATGCTTCCTGACACAACACTGCATCCTGTTCAAAAGAGCCTGCGTAATAAATCTACTAATTATAAAAAGACAAGTCTTAACAACCCAAATACTACCTTAACAATACTATTGCAACAAGACTAATAAGGACGACTAAACTTGTCTTATGTGTATCTAACTACACAAAAAGAATATAAACAAAACAGATCAATCACGCTTTAATAAAAATAAAGGTCACACAAGTTAAAAAGCACTAGTTTTCAATAATCAATAAGTGTCAAAATTGCAATACACTGGTCAGTGTTCAGTGCAAATATCACTATGAACATGTCAAAAGTGTCAATTATTGCACGAGTGTGTAACACACTGAATGTGTCCAAATGCGCGAAGCACCTGTTTTTTAATAATTAGTATTAAAGTGTCACTCAAAATTGCAATCCACTGGTAAGTGTTCATTCAATGCAAATATCACACAGTCACTATAAACACATCAAAAGCGTCAATTATTGCACTAGTGTAAAACACACTGTAAGTGTCCAAATGCGCGAAGCACGTGTTTTTAATAGATCACAAAATGGGTAATAAAACGCACAGTTGAACTTAAGATGAAAAGTAAACACAAATCCTTCGTTCACTCACACCGAGTTACTAGGACTTGGTCGCGAAAATGAATGCCACTTTGAATTATACACTTTACAACGTCGAAATACACCAAATCACAATTGAAAGATAGCTATTGCAAGTTCAAAAACAAAACTGAAATATAAGCGCCGAAATGACTTCTTGATCTCAAAACAATGTCACAAACGTATACAATACCGGATCTCAACCGTTTGAAAGCTCGTGTGCAATCAAAAGGGGAGATTATTCCAACGATGTTTTTTTCTTGTTTCTCCATTCGGTACCCCTCGCACGTTATTTGATTACGCTTTCTTCATATATGGTCATATTACACTCATTCATAACGTTTATTTATAGATGTTTGTGTTGTGACATATATGGTTATGATTACCATATAAGGTAAAGACGGCCAGGGACCAGAGTCGCTCTGATACCTAAGTCAATTTTATGTCTAAATTTCCATATGTATGAACGGTCAACGCCCGCTACGCGGGCTTTTGCCCGTATTACCATAACCGTGAGGTTGTTTGTTTGCAGAAGGAATAATAAAATCTAGAAATAATGCACTCGGTCATAAAAAATCAAAATATGTATGTGAAAGGATAAATCGTTTGATCTAAGTAAATATATTTTCTTCGTGTCATGTGTCATTTACACATCTTGTATATAATTTCCTTTGACGTATGCTTAATTATTGTAACTTAAAGCAAGGTACCGGTAAACGCTTATGTAATATTAATAAAACTAATTGCTTAGTGATTTATATTCTCTTATTACTTGGTAGTTATTTAGTATATATTCCTGTTCGAGATGTAGATGATTCTAAGTTAACAAGAGGGCCTAAAAGGCCCAAAGTCGCTCACCTGAGATAACAAGGAACTGACCGGTTATGTGCAGCCCAAGATATCATTAGAACACATATTCTGACCACGTTTCATGAAGATTGAACTATAAATGTGACATTTAGAGTGTTTACAAGGTTTTGATATAGGCAAGAAAGAAAAAAATGCCCCCCCCCCCTGGCGACCATTCTTTTCAACAGACCGGAACCATTTTCGAACTGATCCATGATATCATTACAAGCAAGACGGCCATGGTGGCCCGGAGTCTCTCACATGAGTAGCATTTACGTAAAGCAAGGGTTGTTAACGTTGTTTTGTGGAAAGAAAGGGTTTGTTGTTTAGGCAGATATGTACATATATGCGTTATAAGTAATTGTGTGTGTGTGTGTATTTATGTTTTTTTTAAATAGACATGTGTTATCCGTTGCGACAAAGCTATATTTTGGATAAAAGTAATATGAGGACAGTAATTTAATAATGAGCATCAGCAGAAGAAAATGGAAGTACATTTTTTCCACAAATTGTTGTCCAGCTTTAAGATCATGAGATCAGCATTATGGCTCAGCATCTTTGGATGTTATAGGGGATGACTATAGTTACATGTTTTTGCTAGAACAGCTTTATATACTGAAAACAACTATATTTTTTCAATAGATTGAGTGTTTATGAAATAGTTTTTGAATAATTAAAATTTTATTAAATACAATATGTTGAATTGCTATCATATATCAAAGTCGGTTGAATAGAAGTAAATGAGTATGAGAATAATGTACTAGAAATTCAACATTGATCTTCTTTTAAGGTACAAAACATCACTTGATCTTTCTCATAGATACAAATGAGATGAGTGCAAATATAGAAGTAAACACAATACATTGGAAAATTTATCATATCAAAACAACTCTCAAACTATTTGTAATTTAAGTGCACAAAAATATGTTGCATAAATACATTATTTTTGCACATACAACTGCCAAAACATATTTTCTTTTTAACCAAACAGTTTTGAGCTTCTTAAGAGGTGTGATAATTTATTTTTTTTACTACCAAATTGTTCATATTTTTGACATAGTGTTTTTTTAACATCTGGAACAATTTTCAGGCTCACCTTGCAATGATATTTCCAATTGAAACAACAATAAAACCTGTTAAAATCACAAATCTTTCATAATCACACACACACTACTGGCTGACTGCACACTGTAGGCCTAAAACGTTTCAAGTTGTAATCAATCTTATTAATGGTATCCATCTGACATCAAGAAAAAGGTCTTTGATGGCCAGTTAATTGGGGCCAATTTCCAGGAAATGTTACTCAATAACCACATGACTATTTAACTGCAACAATGCAAGCACGTGTATAAATGAGTTTTATAGAGAGTAGAATAAGTGAATGAAAGGTCAAATAAGATTTATATGTAACATATAGAGGATATTTGTTCATGTTAGTGTAAGATCGTTTTTTTTTCACGAGTGATCATAAAAAATATTATTTTTCTATGATCGTGAGTGAAATAACAAACGTTCTTACACTGACATGAACAAATTTTCTGTTTCGTGCATGCCCCCTTTTCAAGAAAATAATTAAAAGCTGTTTCCCTTTCGGTGAAAAGTTACCCTTTCTCCCGTGGCGTGCCTCAATACATTTCAATACCCAAAATGACGTCATTTTTTCGACGATATGACGTCACTATTCCAGCAAAATTCTCCAGTTAAACTCTTTACAATGTAAATAAACGGTTAAAAAAGCATAAAATAAAAGGAAAATGTGTTTGATTCGGTGGAATATCAATTTTAATTCACTCGTGATTATAAAAATCTTTATATGATAATCTAAAAATAGAAAAATAGTTCCAAAAATGTGTTATTTTCACCGGTGTAAATAACAATTTGTTTATTTTCACTGCAGAAATGTCATATTTTATCATTAGGTATAAAAGAATTATTGTTGTTTTATTGGTTTTACCACTATATGTAATTTCTGCAAAAATAAAGATAACAAGAGCTTGTCACAGTAGTGCCAAATCCCCGCCGAAATGTGTTTGCCTGTATGACAACATTTGTTTTAGAGAGTTGAATAATATTTGTAAAACAAATAAAGGGAGATAATTCAAAAACTATGGCTGAAAGAGTTATGGTTCCTGTTCACTGCACTTCTCCTACTTGCCATCTGTTTATATTTCTAGTTTCAAGTAAATCCCTTCAGTAGATTTAGAGTTATGCTCCGGACAAAAATTAACTTTGTAATTAAAAATAGGGAGATAATTAAAACTAAGGTAGATAAGAGTTATGGTTCTTAGTCACTGCACTTCTCCTACTTGCCATCTGTTTATATTTAAAGTTTCAAGTAAATCCCTTCAGTAGATTTAGAGTTATGCTCCGGACAAAAATTTACTTTGAAATTAAATAAAGGGAGATAATTCAAAAACGGAGGTAGATAGAGTTATGGTTCTTAGTCACTGCACTTCTCCTACTTGCCATCTGTTTATATTTCAAGTTTCAAGTAAATCCCTTCAGTAGATTTAGAGTTATGCTCCGGACAAAAATTTACTTTGAAACTAAATAAAGGGGATAATTCAAAAACTAAGGTATATAGAGTTATGGTTCTTAGTCACTGCACTTCTCCTACTTGCCGTCTGTTTATATTTCAAGTTTCAAGTAAGTCCCTTGAGTAGATTTAGAGTTATGCTCCGGACAAAAATTTACTTAAAAATTATATAAAAGGGGAGATAATTCAAAAACTAAGGTAGATAGAGTTATGGTTCTTGGTCACTGCACTTCTCCTAGTTGCCATCTGTTTATATTCTAAGTTTAAAGTAAATCCATTGAATAGATTTGGAGTTATGCTCCGGACAAAGTTTCGGACGGACAGACGGACGGACGGGACCAATTACTATATCCCCTCCAAAAAATTTTTCGGCGGGGATAACAAACTGAAGTAATGGCAATCATTAATTTGAGTAATGCAATAATGATAATTAGATATTTGGGTTGTTAAATTGTTAATTTTTCTGAATCCATTAAACGTATCATCACCACCATCATCATGATCATCACCATCATCACCATTGTGCACCAACATCATCATTACAACTAAAGTGTTAACATGGTTTTAATATAATCATATAAGGAAAACTGCCGCTCTCCTGGCGGCCAAGTTTTTCAACAAACTGTAACCATTTTGGAACTCATTAGAGCTATCATTGGAACAAATCTTCGGACCAAGTTCCATGAATATTGGACTATAATGTGTCTTCTAGAGTGTAAACAAGGTTTTACTATAGTCATATAATGAAAATTGCCCCGCCCCTGGCGGAAATGTTTTTCAACGGACCGGAACCATTTTTGAACTCAGCCTAGCTATCATAAGAACAAATGTTCTGACCCAGTTTCATGAAGATTGGCTTATAAAAGAGTGTTTACAAGGTGTATTAGGAAAACTGCCCCGCCCCTTGGCGGTCATATTTTTCAACTGACCGGAACCATTTTCAAACTCAACTGAGCTATCGTTGAGACAAATATTATGACCAAGTTTCATGAAGATTGGACTATAAGTGTGACTGCGAGTGTTAACAAGGTTTTACTATAGCCATATAAGCAAAACTGCCCTGCCCCCTGGCGGCCTAGTTCTTTAACGAACTGAAACCATTTAATAACTCAGCCGAGATATTATTTGAGAAAAAGGTTATGACCAAGTTTCAAGAAGATTGGACTAAAAATGAGACTTTAGAGTGTTAACAAGGTTTTACTATAGCAATAGTAGGAAAAGTGGCCCGCCCCCTGGTGGCCATGTTTTTTAATGAACGGAAACCATTTTCGAATTCGGCCGAGCTTTCATTAGAACAAATGTTCTTACCAAGTTTCATAACGATTGGACTTAAAATACGACTTCTAGAGTGTTAACAAGGTTTTACTATAGCCATATAAGGAAAACTGCCAGGCCTCCTGGCAGCCTTGTTTTTCAACTGTCTGGAACCATTTTAGAACTCAGCTGAGATATTATTGGGACAAATGTTCTGACAAAGTTTGATGAAGATTGGACAATAAATGTGGCCTCTATAGTGTTAACAAGCTTTTTCTTTAATTTGGCCTAGTGACCTAGTTTTTGACCTCAAGTGACCCAAAAATGAACCGCCCCCTGCAGCCCATGTGTTTCAACCAACCGGAACTATTTGTCAACTTATCTAAGATATTATTGGGACAAATCTTCTGACCAAGTTTCATGATGATCGGACAATAAATGTGGCCTCTAGGGTGTAAACAAGGTTTTATTATAGCCATATAAGGAATAAAGCCCCGCCCCCTGGTGGCCATGTTTTTCAACCAACCCAAACCATTTTCAAACTCGTCCAAGATATAATAAGAATGAATCAACTGACCAAGTTTCATGAAGATTGAACAATAAATGTGGCCTCTAGAATGTTAACAAGGCAAATATATAGCCATATAAGGAAAAATGCCCCGCCAGCTGGCCGCCATGTTTTTCAACCAATTGGCATCATTTTCGAACTCGTCCAAGATATTATTGGGATGAATCTTCTGACCAAGTTTCATAAAGATTGGACAATAAATGGGGCCTCTAGAGTGTTAACAAGGTTTTACTATAACCATATAAGGAGAAATGCCCCGCCCCTTGGCAGCTATGTTTTTCAAGCAAACGTAACTATTTTCGAACTCATCGAAGATATCATTGAGACCAATCATCTGACCAACTTTCATGAAGATTGGACAATAAATGTGGCCTCTAGAGTGTAAACAAGGAAAATATTGATGCCGCATGACGGACAAAAAGCGATCACAAAAGCTCACCATGAGCACATTGTGCTCAGGTGAGCTAAAAATGTTCTGACCAAGTTCAATAAAGACTGGTTTATAAATGTGACTATGAGTGTTGACAAGGTTTTCCTATAGCCATTTAAGAAAAAACGGCCCACCCTCAAGCGGCCATGTGTTTCAATCAACCAAAACAATTTTAGAATTCATCCAAGATATAATTAGAACAACATTTCTGACCAAGTTTCTATGCAGATTAAACAATAAATGTGATATCTAGAGTGTTAACAAGGTTTCACTATAGCCATTTAAGGAAAAATGCCACACCCCGGGTGGCAATGTTTTCCAACGAACCGGATCCATTTTAAAACACTTCCAAGATATCATTGGGACAAATATTCTGACCAAGTTTCATGAAGATCAAACCATAAATGTGGCCTCTAAAGTGTTAAAAAGGTTTTACTAAACCCATATAAGAGAAATGGCCCGCCCCCTCGCAGCCTTGTTTTGCAACCACCGGATCCATTATTGAGCTCGTCCCAGATATCATTGGGACAAATCATCTGACCAAATTTCATGGAGATTGTTAATAAATGTGGCCTCTAGAGTGTTTACAAGGTTTTACTATAGCAGTATTAGGAAAAATGCCCGGCCCCCTGGGGGCCATATTTTTCAACCTATCGAAACCATTTTTAAAGTAATCAAAGATATCATTCACACACATGTTCTTGAAAAGTCTCATGAAAATCAGACTGTCACTAATTGTGGCCTCTAGAGTGTTAACATGATTTTACTATAACCATAAAAGGAAAAATGCTCCGCCCCTTGCCGCCATGTTTTTCAACCAACCGGAACCATTTAAAAACTGTTGAGACCGCAAGACACACAAAAGGTGATAGCTAACCATAAGAACATTGTGCTAAGGTGAGCTTAAAAAAAGTTCACATATCGCTTTTCATTTTCTGAATAAAAATTGCTCAGGAGTAATAATGTGCCAGATAAGTTTGGTCCTTTTCGATTATTACTTATCTCTAAATTCACATTAAATTTGTCTTTTGTTAGACTAGAGTAAAAATCACAGTGTATAAACGATTTTAACCTCAAGTGGATGTTGAAAATGAGTTTGTAGTGAATATATATGTTAACACATGCTAACTTCCAGAAATCTCAAGGTTTTATGAAAAAAAACGAACAGTCGATTCGTGTTTTGCATTAATTTTTTCAATATAGGATACTCCTGAACGTTTACTTTATAGGCATGTGTACAGTGTCAATACAACAAAATTGTGTTTTTTGTTGTACAAATGTATTTTAGCATTGATTTTCAAACAATGTAAATTAAACAAGCAAATTCGTTGAATTGATAACCTCCACAAAGTAGTTTGTTTATGAATGGGTGCAAATCCCTTGACATGTATGGTATACGGAAATCCTAAAAAAAATATTGAAGTGTAGCGCAATTGTTTTTATGCATTGAAATCCCCTCATTGATATATATACACCCATGCAGTTTCATATTGAAATCTTGTAGCGTATCTGAGATATAGCCCTAAAAAGTTACACATTAAAAACAACAACAAAGGGCAATAACTCTAATTTAATAAAGTGTAGGGTTATGGTTCTTGTGCCTGGCACTTCTCATCATTGATATCAATACACCCAAGAAGTTTCATAATGAAGTCTTGTATTTAAGATATAGCCCTGAAAAGTTTCATCATAAAAACAAGAGCTGTGTTATGAAACACAATGCCTCCTACTGCGCTTTGAAGCCGCACAGCAGCTATTTTTGAAAAAACAAGAGATGTGTTTGTCAGAAACACAATGCCCCCTATTGCACCGCTTGAAATAAAATTTCAATATATCATTTGGCAGGTTTAGAAATTATCTCCCTTTTAAAGCTTATTACTTCCCTTGGATTGTATTTTTTTTACTTTTGACCTTGACCTTTCACCACTCAAAATGTGCAGCTTCATCAGATACACATGCATGCCAAATATCAAGTTGCTATCTTCAATATTGCAAAAGTTATGGCCAATGTTAAAGTTTTCGGACGGACGCACAGAATGACAGTTCAACTGCTATATGCCACACTACCGGGGGCATAAAAAGACCTTTGACCTCGAAGGATGACCTTGACCTTTCACCACTCAAAATGTGCAGCTCCATGAGATACACGTGCATGCCAAATATCAAGCTGCTATCTTCAATATTGCAAAAGTTATGACCAACCTTTAAGTTTTGGGACAGACACACACATACAAGGACAGACAGGCCAAAAACAATATTACCGGTACCCTAATCATTCGATCCAGGGGCAAAACAACAAAGGGCAATAACTCTTATTTAAGAAAGTGTAGGGTTATGGCTCATGTGCATGGCAATTTTCCTCATTGATATCTATACACCCATGAAGTTTCATGTTGATATCTTATTTAGTTTCTGAGATACAGCATGAAGCGGGCGATAAAAAATATATAGGACTTGCTTAAAATCATTGAAAGACATATTGTGATGGCTTTTATCTCTTGTTTTTGAATGATTTTACTACTTATTGCTTATTATTGTCATAATTTCAAACAATCTTTTTGGTTTTGCAACACATATTCTTAAAATTCTTGATATCCCTTTATTTCAGCCTACAGGTTCATTTATGGTGTATGATATTGACTTATTTCATTTCGCTATAAAAATGAAAGCGAACATCTGCATTATTGCCACCATACCATTGAGACAGTAACAATTTTTTGTTGAAAACAACATAAATTACCATGTTAGTAAATTTGAAACTAAATAAAATCAAAAGATGCAAAATCTGATATAATACTTGTGCACGTATATGGTGGACGTGCTGGTGATTTCGATAGAACTTCCGTCAGACCAATCCAATTCGAATGATTCATTCAAATTCATCACCTAAATAATGTTACATGATCATTGTTGATGTTGGTTAAACAATGTATAATCTAAAGTATAAGTGTATTGATCATGGAACACCAATTTACAGACTCTTAATGTATTTTTCTGGCAATAATACTGGTGAAAAGAAGAACAAGAAACCGTCGGAGACGGGTGATGCTCTCCAAAGTTTTTTTTGTCACAATATTGAACTATATATTCAGATAAAAGGAAACGTCTTGAGGGCACAGTAGTTGGGGGGGACAAGAATTTTTTTATAGAAAATTTCAAAGGGCCATAACTCTGTGAACAAGAGCTGTCACCATAGGATGACTTATGCCCCCTATAAATGCTTGATAGAAGTTATGAGTTTTTTTCGAAACCTAAACACAGATTTTGAAACCTAAACGCGGACCCCAAGTTCAAGGTCAAGGTCACAGGGGTCAAAATTTGTGTGCGTATGGAAAGGCCTTGTCCATATACACATGCATACCAAATATGAAGGTTATATCTCAAGGGACATAGAAGTTATGAGCATTTTTTTAAACCTAAACGCAGATTTCGAAACCTAAATGCGGGCCCTAACTTCAAGGTCAAGGTCACAGGGGTCAACATTTTTGTGCGTATGGAAAGGCCTTGTCCATATTCACATGCATACCAAATATGAAGGTTATATCTCAAGGGACATAGAAGTTATGAGCATTTTTGAAACCTAAACGCAGATTTTGAAACCTAAACGCGGACACTAAGTTCAAGGTCAAATTTACAGGGGTAAATTTTTTTGTGCGTATGGAAAGGCCTTGTCCATATACACATGCATACCAAATATGAAGGTTATATATCAAGGGACATAGAAGTTATGAGCATTTTTCGAAACCTAAACGCAGATTTCGAAACCTAAACGCGGACCCTAAGTTCAAGGTCAAGGTCACAGGGGTACAATTTTTGTGCGTATGGAAAGGCCTTGTCCATATACACATGCATACCAAATATGAAGGTTATATCTCAAGGGACATAGAAGTTATGAGCATTTTTCGAAACCTAAACGCAGATTTCGAAACCTAAACGCGGACCCTAAGTTCAAGGTCAAGGTCACAGGGGTAAAAAATTGTGTGCGTATGGAAAGGCCTTGTCCATATACATATGCATACCAAATATAAAGGTTATATCTCAAGGGACATAGAAGTTATGAGCATTTTTCGAAACCTAAATGCAAAGTGTGACGGAAAGACAGACGGACAGTCCGATCACTATATGCCGTCTTTTCTTCGAAAAGGGGGCATAAAAATCATCCGACCAGAACCCGCTGATAATATGCACATCTCCTCTTGGTAGTGAAGCTTCCCATAAAGTTTCATTGAATTCCGGTCATTAGTTGCTGAGAAATAGCCCGGACAAAAAATGTGCACGTACGGACAGACAGACGCACACACGGACAGACGAAGTGGCGACTATATGCTCCCCCAAAAATTTATTTTGGGGGAGCATAAAAATCAAAGCGCTGAAGGCACTGTAGGTGTTCGCTGTTAAAAAATGTTGTCCTTGATAAGCTTGTGCGCATTGCACAGGCTAATCAGTATGCACAGGCTAATCTTATTTGACATGTATTAAGCTCCGTTTTCCCTGAAAGCAGCCAATATGTACAGATTTCAATGATAAACACTAGACTGGTCAATCTCGTCTTACAAGCTGTTAAACACTATTAGTCATATAAACCCTCTGCAGTGTACCAGTGGGGAACTATAAACAGTCAAATGTGGTGGTTATCTTTCCTAGCAGACGCTCTATATAGCATTTGTCGTCTGCTGCAACAGGCAGTGGTTGTCTTTCCATACCATACCTAAGGCTTCTAAGCACATACTGATTTGCAAAATATGGTCTGTAACATTAGTGTGAGATAATGCTCACACTAAAAACTATTTAATTCTTCTTTATATGGTCATTTTACAATAACGATAGAACATGAAATAATTCAAAATTTATTGCATCCTGAACTCAAAATAATACTGCACTTAATAACTGAAAAGACCAAATACGTTACAGTACAACTACTGGTTCTGCCAGTATTACAAATTCCACGCTAATTTGTTTCATTCTTGAGAAACATTTAGTTCTTTAAAAATTTACCTCATAGTAAAAGTTGAAGTCAGACTACTTTTCAGTTCAGTAGGAGCTAGGGTAAATTAAATTCCCACCTATAAATAGGTTTTAGACAATGTAAGACAAAATAAATTTTAAAAATCAGCTGTTAATGCTACAGATAATAATAACAGTACGCTAATAAATGCCTGTGTACATTTTGTCAAGGCAGTCTGCACACAAGCATAAATAGAATAATCATTAACAATAATACAAAAATCAATATTGTTTTTTGTATAGCAGCACATTCAAAAAACATTATGCAGCAATAAACAGTTAGGAGGCTGTTTAGATAACATGTCATTCAAAACATTTAAACCTGTACCCAAAACAAAGACATTACTTAATTAAATTAACTATGCTTTTTTCATTTTATTTCCCTTTTCCACAATGTCTTCAACTCTTAATGTTTACCTGTTTCACAAACTTAAGAAAAATACAAAATAAAGTAATCATGAATTTACAATCCTAGTAACCGCTACCACTTTGATTTGGCACCAAATTTAAAATTGGTACAAACTTGTATCTAACTGATGATAAAACTATTCATTTCAGCTCACAATTCCCACACAAGCAATATTGTTAAATCAACACCATAAAAATAAAACAGCAAATAATGTAAATAAATTGAATACCTGAATTAATATCGTAAATCTATTAACCAGATGTAGACAACATTCACTATTCAATTATATATTATAAACTCAAATACATATTTCTTTCTCCAAGTATGCACTGTCACCTTATTTTGCAAAATGCATTCTAATAACAACTACATTTCCTGGGTATTACAATTCTAGCAACAAGGTGCGGGGGTCTTCAACAGCAGATTTAATCTTTCTAAGGAAAGTGACTGCCTCTCTACCATCTATGAGTCTGTGGTCGTAGGTCAAGGCAACATACATCATAGGCCGAATCTCCACCTGGAATTCAGTTTTAATATTTTAACATCAACAAAGAATTGATTAACTCTTCATTTATATAAACAAGATAGTCATAGGCACACCTGAGACCAGAAGGAACTAAACTATTCTGAGAAGGTGGAATTCAGCAGAATGGAAGTCTTTTATTAAACATAACAAGGGCTGTTTGTAAAACATGCATGCCCCCCATATGGGCTGTCAGTTGTAGTGGCAGCCATTGTGTGAATACGTTTTTTGTCACTGTGACCTTGACCTTTGACCTAATGTAAGATATCATCCGGAAACCACTGTACTCTTTTGAGTCACTGTGACCTTGACCTTTGACCTAGTGACCTGAAAATCAATAGGGGTCATCTGCCAGTCATGATCAATGTACCTATGAAGTTTCATGATCCTAGGCGTAGGATTCTTGAGTTATCATCCGGAAACCATTTTACTATTTCGAGTCACTGTGACCTTGACCTTTAACCTTGTGACCTCAAAATCAATAGGGGTCATCTGCGAGTCATAATCAATGTACCTATGAAGTTTCATGATCGTAGCCATTAGCTTTCTTGAGTTATCATCCAGAAACCATTTTACTATTTCAGGTCACCGTGACCTTGACCTTTGATATAGTGACCTGAAAATCAATAGGGGTCAACTGCAAGTCATGATCAATCTACCTATCAAGTTTCATGATCCTAGGCATAAGCGTTCTTGAGTTATCATCCGAAAACCATTTTACTTTTTCGGGTCACCGTGACCTTGACCTTTGATATAGTGACCTGAAAATCAATAGGGGTCAACTGCAAGTCATGATCAATCTACCTATCAAGTTTCATGATCCTAGGCATAAGCGTTCTTGAGTTATCATCCGGAAACCATTTTACTTTTTCGGGTCACCGTGACCTTGACCTTTGACCTAGTGACCTGAAAATCAATAGGGGTCATCTGCGAGTCATGATCAATTTACCTATGAAGTTTCATGATCCTAGGCATAAGCGTTCTTGAGTTTTCATCCGGAAACCATTTTACTATTTCGGGTCACCGTGACCTTGACCTTTGACCTAGTGACCTGAAAATCAATAGGGGTCATCTGCCAGCCATTATCAATCTACCTATGAAGTTTTATGATCCTAGGCATAAGCGTTCTTGAGTTATCATCCGGAAACCATTTTACTATTTCGGGTCACTGTGACCTTGACCTTTGACCTAGTGACCTGAAAATCAATAGGGGTCATCTGCGAGTCATGATCAATCTACCTATCAAGTTTCATGATCCTAGGCCTAAGCGTTCTTGAGTTATCATCCGGAAACCATTTTACTATTTCGGGTCACTGTGACCTTGACCTTTGACCTAGTGACCTCAAAATCAATAGGGGTCATCTGCGAGTCATGATCAATGTACCTATGAAGTTTCATGATCCTAGCCCCAAGCGTTCTTGAGTTTTCATCCGGAAACCACCTGGTGGACGGACCGACCGACCGACAGACCGACCGACCGACATGTGCAAAGCAATATACCCCCTCTTCTTCGAAGGTTTAAACTATTATATGTGATTTCAACTTTGGACACAAAAGTAAACATAACAAAAAGCCTCTAAAGCGAACATACAAGTAGAAATGTATGTGTATACCTTGCCATTGACAGCCACTGGCCGATCAAAGATCCCATGCATGCCCAAGATGGCGGACTGGGGTGGGTTGATAATCGGTGTGCCAAACATGGAGCCAAAGACGCCTCCGTTGGAGATGGTGAAGGTACCGCCATCCATGTCCTCCACTGCAAGGTCACCAGCACGAGCCTGACACACAACCATGGGGTTTATTGACTGTCAATGTAAAACTGTGGGAGGTCACAAACAACATGGGGCTTATTGACTGTCAATGCAAAACTGTGGGAGGTCACAAACAACATGGGGCTATTGACTGTCAATGCAAATCTATGGGCCGTCTTACACATGGGGCTTATTGACTCTCTATGTAAAACTAAAGGCGGTCTAACACAACATCGCGCTTATTGCCTTTCTTTGTAAAACTTTGTGAAGTCACAAACAACATGGGGCTATTGACTGTCTTTGCAAAACTGTGGGAGCTTTAACTGGTTTATAATTGACCATGCAAATGGCAATAGAAACTTGACCATGCCACAAAACAAGGTTCCTTACCATTTTCCAATTAATTATTTGCAATTAACTATGCAATTTGAAGTTATATATGTTAGTAAGCAGCAAGTTTAGTATTATAACTTTCAGCAAGATTTGTTGTTTTATGCCGCCTTAAGCCGAAATGCCAGCCAGATTTACAGCAATCTCAGCAACTTCACAAAAAACTGGTTGAAAAATCAAATTATTTTTATGGGATCATTTGAAAATTGTATCCGTTGTGATTGGTCCTGAAAGAGTTACAATGCTGCAACAAGACGTTCAGGAAAACATTAAACAAAGTTAAAAGTACAACAAAACACATGATCAAAAGCAAATAGTATAAAACATTCAACATATCCCACAATCTTATCCTCTTCTCACCTTCTCTCCTAAAGCATTGATGGTCTTCTCAATTTCAGCATAGTTCATGGTTTCTACATTTCGTATCACAGGAACAACTAAGCCCTGTTAAATACATCATAACTCTGTAGTTTATTACATAAGTCATGTTTATAGCAAGCATTTTGGTACTTAAAAAACTGTCAATTCATTCAAATATAGACCTGTAATACAAAATTTTGATTTTCTGTTCCTTGATGGCACTTTACTATTGCTGTGATTTAATGCAACAAAAAGTAAAGTTTAGGAAAATATTATCGATTAATTAAGAATTCTCACACTTCCAAATGGCCAACCCTCAATTTGTGTTTTCCCTTTATTTTCATTACCATTTGAATGAAATTACAAATTTCACTCTTATAAACATAAATATTAGGGATGGCATCGAATACCAATATCGGTATTCGAATGTTCGCAAATTCATTCAATCGAATATTCGAATATTCGCATAAAACGGCTGGATTGATTTTCCTTGTTATGTGTTAATTTCCATTGGTTTGTAAGTTATATCCGTTTGTTAAATACGAGGCTGTTTATTAACGTTGCTATCGAATAATTGTTTCGCTGTCGACTAATACTATGACCGATACTGTGATCGGGCACAAATAGAATGAAAATTATCGTGTCATAGAATTTTATTTTTTAATGATTCCACAGATTTGTAGCAGACCGCGCATATGTAAAACTAAGTTTACACACTTTACACGTTGCGGTCTTCTTATCCACAGACCGTGTAAAGTATTCCATACTGCAGAAAGGGCTGGTGGCATTTCAGATTTGAATTATGATTCCTTAATGATTGTTTAATTTATATCATCTGATACTTTTGAGTAATTCACATATTTAAATGTCTGTTCAAACTGTGATCACAAAAACTAAATTATTATTCGCCAGTAAATTGAAGCCCTTAATTGGTACCTAATTGACAAACAACAGTTCGGACCCTTTCTTATAGTAAGTATATTGCATTGCGCGATTTGAGTAATTAACACATTTTAATGGCTGTACATACTGTGATCACAAAACTTAATTATTATTCGCCAGTCAATTGAAACTGTTAATTGGCACCCCATTGGCAAACAACAGTCGGGGCCTTTCTTAGAGCGTGTATATTGCATTGCTCAATCAACACTGATACGGGCCGCGTTATCAGTTTGACACGAAGAACGTCACGTCAAACATGTTACTCCCAGGTGATTTTGGTTGCATTTTAGTAAGCGGTTCGCAGGTCATTAAATATTGGTGAAATTACGTTTGGAAAAAAATGCGAATATCATTTTTATTATTCGAATGCTGACCATTCAATCGAATATTCGAATAATTTTGCCATCCCTAATAAATATTGATGAAGCAAGATTTATTTGAGTTTATATTCATCCATAATTTCATTATATATTCTGTATCATTATTTCAGCTAAAAAAGAGAAAAAATACCAATATCTAGTCATGACTTAGTCATTTTCAAACTGATACATGTATACTTCAACATCTTTGAAAAAAGTTATTTCTCGCCTTTCATCACTGTAGAACTTGTATTTAGGAATAACATATGTCATAACTCCAAGTACTGCAATATCTTTTGTATTCGCCGAACATTATTTTCTTGTATTTACTAATAGAAAATGCATTGTATGTCAACATTTCCCTTTAAAAGGAGCACTAAATCTGATGATCAGTAACAAATATTCACCATCATACCCAGACTCACAAGTTGCTGATCAAGAAATTACGTTCATAAAATTTAAATACCTCTAGCAGTTAAAGTTTTTGGGTGGCACTCCACACTTAAAAAGGCGAGTTTATGGGCTTCTCATGTGAAAGAGAGAGCTTAACTCACATCATAATAAATCAGATTCAAGGTTGAGATAAATGTAAATTATTGGTAAATCATGACACTTCTCAACCTTCACTTACTTTGGGTGTTGACACAGCAACACTGATATCAATATAGTCTCTATATAAAGTATCCTCGCCATCTATAACGGCATTCACCACTGGCTGATCCTGAAGTGCATACGCGGAGGCCCTGATGAAGGCAGACATAAATCCAAGCTTCAAGCCGTGTTTTTTCAAGAATGCATCCTTGTATTTATTTCTCATCTCAGTAACGTTGCTGAAATAAATTAAGACATTATGTAATGTAGGTGATTTCTTTTATGCTCCTACAGATTTGCCTCTCTGTTTGTTGTTTTACAGTTTGTTGGTAATAGGTTAATCCAAAAAGGTAAATCCAAAATGAAGCGTTTCATCTCACGTCAATCATTCTTACTACAAAACCTTAATACTTGCATACCACACCCACATCACCTGACCTCATTTTAAACTTGACATTGACCTATGTTTAGACTAAGCCTAATACAGGAGGCCAGAAATCATAGTATAACAAATAATGATTCCTACAAAGGTCTGATACTGGACAGATGATGTCTTTGAACACTTATCAACACACCCACAATCCCACCTAACCTTATTTTGACCTTGACATGAACTTACTTTTGGACTTGTAATAATATTCAAGGTCAATTTGCATGGTTAAACCAAAAATGACACATTTCGTACGATATCAATACCACTTGTTTAAAAGCTTTGACACTTGAGTAGATGTTATATATGAACATTATCAATGCAACCAAATCACCCAACCTCATTTTGATCTTAACAGTGACCTACTGTTGGACTTCAAATGGACCAATGAATGGTAATTGACCAGGCTTTCACTGGGAGCTTATACATTTAATGAGCCCAACATCTTGTTTGCTTTTTATTTCCAATCTGTGGCTTTAAGATTGGGAAAAAAACATATGTTTTAGATATTTTCAAAATGTTAAATTGTTCCATTTTTTCCATTACATACAATGTTCAACTGAAATTTTATAATATTAATGCATCTAAAGTTTCCTTTTACAAACAAGATAATGATACTATTATGTTTTAGATATTTTCAAAATGTTACTTGGTTCCATTTTTTTCCATTAAATACAATGCTAAACTGAAATTTTATATTAGTGCATCTTAAGTTTCCTCTTACTAACAGGATATTGATAATGTTTTCTTAATTTTCCTTTATGTGCCATTTTTGGGTAATGTTTTTATTTTAAAAATCATTATTTGTTGTCACTGAGAAACAGCCAATTTTGGGGGGCAATTTTCATTTTTTTTTAATCACTTATGGTACACACATTATCACTGATACTAAAAAGTCATATTCCAAAGAATATGTTTTAAACATTTAACATTTTCCAGCAAACTGGTCATCTAATACTGAAAAAAAATGTCTGAAGTCTTCAGAAACCATTAATCTTCATGCTTTGTATTATGAAAAATGGAATAGAGAGCATGGGTTTACCAAATAACTTTACCTCATGTCAATTTCATTAAAAGTTGTCAACATAGCACACGTGTTTTGGGCATCCTTCAAACGTTGGGCAATCCTCTTCCTCATTCGATTCATTTTTACCTGAAAACACGACATGGCTTTTTTTAATATCTAAGAAAAAAAGTAATTTTAAAGATATGCCACTGCAAAATAATAGTAATACATGTCCAGCAATTACAGGATGTTTTTAGTCCTATCATTCAATAAACTTTATATACTGAACTTACTTATCAATGAATCTTATCAAAAAAGCTGCTAAATGTCAATGACATATAAATCTCCTATTTATCTAAAACACCATTTTTTCTGATTGCCTGAACAATCTAGTGGGAAATTACAGGCACTCTTGCCAATCATATTATTTAACTACAGTTTAAATCTAAGATATTACATAATTAAAGTACAGCTGTATTTGTTTATTTAAAGAAGTTTCAAATGTTTATCATTAGGTTATATTGGTAAAATAATTATGTGAAAAACACCATGGAAATGAAGACAATTACTTAAATTAAGAGGTCAAAGATGTTATGGTCTTGGCATAGAAGGTTATTAAAATATTGCTACAATACAAATATGACTTTTGCTTAATGTTGAACCAGACAGATCACAGGTACCTACCCTACTTTCACCTCTAGTTCCGCCTACTGGTCCTGCCTCAGTAGCAGCCATGATTACTGGCGCAGCAGCTTTAAGTTTCACATCACCAACAGGTACTGAGGACATGGGAGCGGTTGGAAGGGGTCTTGGAGCAGGGGCTGATGTTGGGATGGGGCCAGCTGACCCCGTGGCAGAGGGCGGAGTCACAGCAGGGGGTGGGGGCGTGGCAGCCTTGGGAGGTGGCGTCTCAACCTTTGGTGCAGCTTTTGGAGCAGGTGCACTGCCACCAGCTGCATGATTTAGATTGATATAGAAACTGATAAATAGACAATTATGTAACAGTGGCCAATGCTCACATACCACACACATTGTAATATCTGTAAACCATATGTGGTCGAAACTTACAACATACTTATTGTACACTTTCCAAATTCTATGTGTTAAAAGTCATCTGAAAACTTTATAATTAAGACTTTCACACAAAAAGATCTGTAATAGTGTATCGCATATTTAATTTTATTGTAAGGCATTCTTGATTATCCAACTACCGTTTTGAACATTCATACAGATTAGAAGAAAAGAATAACATGTCTATAATAATGATATATTTCTCCAAACCTCCGACAGTAATTGTACAGATCTGTTTTCCCGCCTCCACTGTGTCCCCATCAGCAACCAAGAGAGAGGTTATAACACCTGAGACAGGACTGGGGATCTGTATAGAGGTCTGAAATACAGAAAAAAGTTGTTACAGTGCTGGTATAAAAACGCAAAAGGAATGTTAAATTTTAAGGTTTCCAAGACAAGTTGAATGCTTTCCAGCTACCATATTTACGACTTAATGCCAGCTATTTGAACTAAGGGTTCTTTCGATGGACAACCTGTTTGCAACAGAACAGGATTGAACCACATTGTACTAGACATGTGTATTTTGGGCACAGATGCCCCCACATTCCACTTTTGTCTCAAAACTCCACAAAATAGTTGTTAATAAAATAATTAATACAAATAATATATCTAAGTATGCAAAATGTCAAACTTTGTGTAAGGAAGCATAAACAAGAGCACCCCATAACGGGTGCCACGCTCTGCTGCTGGTGCGTTTTTTAATAAATGAAAGCTTTTCAGAATATTTTTTTAAGAGGTCACAGGTGACCTTGACCTTTGACCTAGTGACCCAAAAATGGGTGTGGCATGTAGAACTAATCAAGGTGCAGCTACATACCAAGTTTCAAAGTTGTTGGTTGAAGCACTTCAATTTTAGAGCAAATGTTCAAAACCTTTACAAAATGTAAAGGTTTTAGCACAAAGCGGACGACACGACGAGCTGGCTATGACAATACCTCGGATTTCCCCGAAAAACAGCCGAGCTAAAAACAACAGGATTTCACATAATAAACTAACAAACATATGTATGAAATTAGCCACAGAATTCCTGCCAACATATTGTTAATTAATTTCCAGTTATGGAATATCCCAAACAATTCCACTTGCACTTTTGAAATTCACAAGGAAAATACATGTGCTCTTTTGTACAAAATAAATTAATTGATAACCAAGTGATGCCCTAGTAAGATGATTGGATGGTATTGCAGACTTTTTTATTATGTTATAAGATGTTTATGGAAGCATCCATAATGTACAAGACATAACTAAAGAAAGACATTCCAACATACTTTGTCTGTCTCAACCTCTGCTATAACATCATCTACCTTCACTACATCACCAACAGCTGAAATGATATCCAAAAGCAGTGTTTAGCGAACAACACTTCAAAAGTTCTCTAACGCAACATAACATGGATATTTAAATTAAATGTATGAATTACATAACTACTGTTCATTGCACTTTGACCCCTGTCAAGTGTAGACCAATTTGAATTGTTCAAATACATCAATGCTGTCTGTCAATGCAACAAACAAACATGACATCAGAAATAAAGCTGCAAAATACTGTGCAATTTCCTCATATATTGAACAACAAAAATATGCACCACTAAAAACAAATCATCGACGCTTGTGACAATTTAATGTTCACTTAGGCATCAATTTATATGCATTAAATATTACCTACATTGGAATAAGTGTCATTTAATATTTACTTATAAATATTTATATTCTCATTAAATTACCAAACAGGTAGAGATTTTACCTTTTTCCCATCTGATGTCTCCTTCTGTGATAGACTCTGCAAACGGGGGGCATTTTATAGTCTGTACCTCATTACCTTACAAAAAAAAAAAGAATTATTATTCAGAAAGCATCTTTGAATTCCATAGATGCATACTTGTACCTTCCTTAACTGATCTTGTTTTAAAGTTAAACAGACATAAAAACTGTGCAAATATGATTAAATATTGAATATATAACATATTTAAACAATTTAAAACAATTATTTTTAACTCTTCTTTAAATTATATATTTAATTTCCGATTTCAAAAGAATAAATATGTATTGATTAAATTTATAAATGTTTTGATTGAACTTTAAAAAAAGATACATACACAACTTTGAAACCAGGAAATTATCTTACAAAGTGCTGATGATGTCCTAATGTAGCGGAGGCTGTAGTGAAGAGTACATGCTGTCTGTGAACTGGATGCTCTGAAAAAAGGGGAGATATGTAACTGAGGGGTAATCACATGATTATCTTAAAGAGGTCAATATGGCCACATCCATGCAGAGACAGGTATATTTTACCGATTATTACTTTTATTAATGTTTGAATTGCTACAAAATTTCTTAGTGGGATAACAAAAACTCCGATAAGAACATTAATAGTGAGTAAACTCGAGATAAAAAGCGAATATTAATACGAAAGAAACGCTTATTACTTTCTTAACGATATAGCTGGAAAGTGAGCGGCATTTCAACATTAAACAAAAATAATAAAGAAAGCGAAAAAGTACTGTTTCAGCATAAATGTTTCCATCTTGATCGTCACATAATTACCCACTCTGTGTAACATTCATGTGAAATAATTCGATGTAGCATTAAGTTATTCCAATATGCAAAAGAGAGAAGTAAAGTTAGTTTAGTACATGACATCAAGGACAAAATTGGCAAGCTGAATGAGCTATTGTCTATACATCCATGAAGTTTTATGTTGAAATCTTGCAGTGTATCTGAGATATGGCCTTGAAAAGTTTTATCAAACAACAAGAGCTGTCACCAAAGGATGACTTATGCCCCCTATAAACGCTTGATAGAAGTTATGAGCTTTTTTCAAAACCTAAACGCAGATTGTGAAACCTAAACACAAGTTCAAGGTCAAGGTAACAGGGGTCGAAATTTGTTTGCGTATGGAAAGGCCTTGTCCATATACCCATGCATACCAAATATGAAGGTTATATCTCAAGGAACATAGAAGTAATGAGCACTTTTCGAAACCTAAACACAGATTTTGAAACCTAAACGCGGACCCTAAGTTCAACGTCAAGGTAACAGGGGTCAAAATTTGTGTGCGTATGGAAAGGCTTGTCCATATACACATGCATACCAAATATGAAGGTTATATCTCAAGGGACATAGAAGTTATGAGCATTTTTCGAAACCTAAACACAGATTTCGAAACCTACATGAGTAAACGCGGACCTTTAAGTTTAACATCAAGGTCACAGGGGTCAAAATTGTTGTGCGTATGGAAATGCCTTGTCCATATACACATCCATACCAAATATGAAGGTTATATCTCAAGGGACATTGAAGTTATGAGCATTTTTCGAAACCTAAACACAGATTTCGAAACCTAAACGCGGACCCTAAGTTCAACGTCAAGGTAACAGGGGTCAAACTTTTTGTGCGTATGGAAAGGCCTTGTCCATATACACATGCAAACCAAATATAAAGGTTATATCTCAAGGGACATAGAAGTTATCAGCATTTTTCGAAACCTAAACGCAAAGTGTGACGGAAAGACGGACATACGGACGGATGGAAAGTCCGATCACTATATGACTTCCTACTGGGGGCATAAAAACAACAAAGGGCAATAACTCTTAGCTAAGAAAGTGTATGGTTATGGTTCTAACTTCTTCCCATTGATTCTACACACCCATGAAGTTTTAAGCTGTAATACTTGTATTTTCCTAAGAAAAAACAATTCAGTTAAATATTATACAATTATTGACTTGAAGGCAATTGATTATGATCTGGGTCAGTCAATATGTTTTCCTGCCAGTTTAAATCAGATCAAATTCTAAGGTCCTCTGTAGTCAACTGTTTTATTATATGACCTTTATGATGGTAATATTAAAGCATATTAAAAGCATATATGTTATGCCAAGGGTTATTATTACTGAATGATGTCAATAACAGTAAGTCAGCTGAAGCATTCACGCTACGTTTAAACTAGTCAATTTTAGCATCTAGATTTAAGCGGTAGTTTAAGACCAAACACATACTGTAATATGCTTGGAAAACTGGACTTTAACAAATATTATTATATTGTCTTTCATTTTCTAAGGCCACTGTCTTAGCCAATGAAAATGTGTTCATTCACAGATCATTTAACAATTGTGTTATTCACACACAGAAACCTTTAAGCAAAGAAGGCTAGTCTTCCATAGCTAAAAAATAAATAACATAGCAATTCACTCACCTGATACAATGAGGCGGTGTTGGTTTGTTGAAGCTTGAGACCCCTTCCATGTAAAAAAACATACAAATATACGAGTTCATTATGATATATATATGAAGTTATTTTCATTTTACAGAGTTATATTTTTATTCCATCTCTTTCCTCAAAATAAAAAATATACCATTAAATAAAGGGCCAATCCCGAGACCCCTTGAAACTTTACCATTAACAAGCAAATTCGTTGAATTGATATCCCCCGCCAATATGATTCTGGACACAAAAGTGTTATATTTGACACTCTAAGGCATTTTTTCAAGATACAAAGGGCCATAACTCCTTTATTATCCAATGGTGTACAATGCCATTTGGCATGCATCATCCTCTTATCCATATATATATACTCATACCAAGTTTCAATGAAATCCGCCAAAGCACTTCCAAGATATGGCTCCGGACACAAAAAAGCATTTTTCCAAGATACAAAGGGCCATAACTCTGTTATTAACAAATGGTGTAGAATGCCATAAGGCGTGCATCATCCTCTTATCCATATATATACTCACACCTAGTTTTATTGAAATCCGCCAAAGCACTTCCAAGATATGGCTCCGGACACAAAAGTGCCGGACAGACGGACGGAAAGACAGACGGACAACGCCAAAACAATATCCCTCCGCCTATGGCGGGGATAATAAGGAAAACTACGCTGACACCTTGCAGTCATATTTGTGAACAAAAAGTGATATTAGATATAACATTTCAGGCTATATTTTACATGCAGCAAGAAATCTGCTGGGTGATAACAGACATACCCTATGAACTATCTGTCACATCAATGGTGATAATGGTTAAAATGGAATTGACAGCTTTGGTTTAAGACCTGATGTGTTTCATTTTTGATTTACTGGTTTGTTTAAGTAAGTCCAAACAACAACACTTCGAAAATATAGTAATAGAAAATGTGTCCGAAATTTTAATGAGCTCTGAGACATACGCAGTGTTCTGCCTTGAATCTTTACTGTTGGGGACAGGGACCCTTTAGGGTAAATAAAGTGGGGACAAAAGGGAAAAATCTGGGAACACAGAAATATATTTGTAGCAGAATTAAATTTTCAGAAACTAATAACCTTTTACTTGCACTCTAAAACTGGCTTGATTTCTTCCTACAGCCAGTCCACAGGATGTAACATTCTAATTCAAATTGAACATTTTAAATAATCAACATATTATCAAAATGTTGAACAGTTACAGGTACGTAATGTCTACATCTACATCTGTCTACATCTCAGGGGTCTAGCTAGGTTCAAAATTTAGGGAGAAGTCACTTCTCCCAAAGACCAAAATAGGGAGAAGTGGCAACTTTTCGTGGAGAAATGGTACTTTTGCATCCAGGGGTCAAGCTTAGCTGAAAATTTCGGGAGATGTCACTTCTGTACAGTTGCGTCATGGGTCTTCATTTTACATGTATTTTGCGGCAAATTAAAGGAGAAGTATTTCCATTCAGCTTTCAATCAACTCTTTACTTGTCTTATACCCCTCATTAAACCGTGCCAATTATCATTAATCAGAAACAACTCATATTTCACACTTTGGGGGACAACATTTACAAATACAAACACACACTTAAGTGTTTATTTTTGTTATTGATGTATTTAACTGAGTTTAAGTAATATATTTAACACTTAACATGCTATTTATGTGATAACTGATAAGCTATTTCAATAATAGAGGCTGAAATGGGTGATGGAATTCAAAAGGCTGCATTTCATTTATAATAAGAGATGTCAAGTGTATAAAACATACATTTTTCTTATTTGTAATTGATTGTAAATTATTCTGGTACTTTTTATTTTATTTTTCCTGTACAGGTGTATCAAATAAAACTTCAATTTTAACAAAACCAGTAATATTCATAATCTTCTTACTTCCATGTAAATTTTAAGAAAATCAAGATTAAATCGAATTTATATTGTGCTACAATTTAAAAAAAATAAAAATTCATTTAAAATCTCATTTTACAGCACAGATTCCAAATCTTACCTGTGAATGAGCCCTATATTTATTGCCAGTGCTAGGTTAACTCTTCCCATTTGATCATTCCTTTGTATTGTTTTAATGGGCCATTTAACTTTGCTGAAGTATAGTTACTGGTAGCCAGCACAAGGCAATTAATCAAGGCTTCACCTATAAACAATTTTAAGAACTCTAATAGCTCCCGCCTGCGCATTTTAATGTTCAACTTTGCATGACCTGTCAATGGGGCAACTTCTGGCTGAGAATTCTTCTATGTCCAATTCTCCACATCAAATTGATTTTAATGGTCAATGTGTGGCACAAACAAACTCTGCCATAAGTCGGGGGGGGGGGGGGGGGGGGTAAATTTCCTCAATATCTCAGACATGTTTAAGTGACGTTTTAGTCATGGTTCTGAGGGCTTTTGCACTGGCAGTTGACATTTTTTGGGATATTAATAATAAGAATATATTTAAAACGAAACATTCAACGTTTCAATTATTTATTATCACGAAAAATATATTTTATTGTTCAAAATCATAATAACATATCATTGATTATTTCGAACTTAATATATATATTTCACAAATCAAAATTAGTTTCCCATTTAACGTAATAACTTTCAGCGTGTATTATGAGCAGATATTTTTGTATTCAAATATTAGTGCTATTGATGTGAAAATTCGTTAAAATCTTGAACGCAGAAATTCATTATATGGTCAAAATAATTGTAACTTGCTCTCAAATAATCAAAAACGCTTTCGCCATTTTGCATGAAACACGTGAATTTACCAACACTCGCATCGCTTGCTATTCGGCTGTTATATACATATTCGTAAATCACGAGATACCCGAGGAATATTTTCTGCATTCTGGAAAAACGTCTTATCTCATAATACTAAGCCGAAAGCAATTGTGTTTTTAATTACCGTACATTCGTAAAACATCACTTAAACATGTCTGAGATATTGAGGAAATTTACCCCCCGACTTATGGCAGAGTCAAGGCAAAAAACCAAGTTTTTCTAGCCACATTATACCCCTCGACTTATGGCCGAGGTAGACTTATGGCCGCGAATGTACGGTAATTAAAAGGTGGAGAAGTTATGTCGCCTTCATGAAATTAATTAGCGACATAAATATTCCCTTGGCGAGCAAATCGCCCACTTCGCCCACTAGCCAGACCCCTGCATCTACTGGGAATTCCCTTTCAAATTAGAATTACCGATTGTAAAGGCGTTTTCTTTTTTTAGTGCTTAATGCACAAACTGCATGTAGTTTTGTTATTGTCAAACAGTAAACAAGAAAATTCTCGAAGCCAGTTTGCTTTAATGTTAAGGGGCAGACTTTTTTTTCGTCATTGCTAAACAATTTTTTTGACTTGTTGGGGTATTATTATTATCGTCATATTTTCTAATTTTACACTGCAGAAGAAAAAAAATTCAAAATTGAGTTTGTTTTCTTCGACCGGTCACTTTCCGCCATTTTGAAAGCTGTGGAAATTTTCTTGGTATTTAGTTGTTATAATCTCAACTTACCAATGAAATACATGTAAAGTGTTATTAAAGTAAATTAACCATTTGCTGTGAAATAACGTCGCGTCCAATGAAATAATTTGTTCTAGTTACGCATTCACTCTATTTCTTTACCGATTTACACATTGAATCAATTAGTTTTTATTTCTAACTCCTGTGCGCCCGCAGACCCATATACGGAAAACGGGTGGGGACAAATCTCTTTTTTTTGCGCCAATGACGCAAGGGCGCATCCACGGCAGAACACTGCATACGTCTTAACTATTTTTATACCTCACCAGAACACTTGCTATTATATAACTTATCATGTAAATGTTTTGTTGTAAAATTCCACAACATTAAAGCCACACAATTTGCCTCTGTCAGACTTTGAAATGAAATACATGTTAATCAATATATAGAGATGCAATATGAAAGTGTGCAAAATTGTCATTAAATCTATAGCCTAGTTAGCAAGTTATTTATTATTTTTCAAACAGTACCGCTTTTAAAACCAAAAGTAGGATTTCTATAAGAACGTATTCGTCAATTTTGACAAACGTTTCAAACGCAAAAAAGACAGATTTCTTCCTTGTAACAACCAGATATATTCTAATTGGCATAGATAAAATTAAATCTATAGCCTAGTTAGCAAGTAATTTATAATGTTTCAAATGGTACCGCTTTTAAAACCGAAAGTAAGATTGCTAGACATACATGTATACGTCCATTTCGACAAACACTTTTTTTTTAAGTTTTAAAGCGCAAAAAACCACCATCTATTAATTCTAATTAGCAAAGATAAAATATGTTTATGATTTATACATTAATTTACTATTCCAAATAAGTTGTGCGGCTTTAAAAATGTATTTACCTTTGTGTATATGCCCCTGGTATGGACGAAACTGAAATGATAAGAGAATTTTCATAATAACAAAACTTTGATGGTACAAAAAAACATTAAATGAAATAAACCATCTGAGATGTGTCTTGGCAGAAGTCCCATAGCCAATACCTGGCACAAGGTCTGGTAATCTTGTAACTATTACTACTCTAGGTTCAATTACTGGCCAGTGAACTACAAATCAGAGCTGGCCCTAAAATGTACCTGCCATGAGGGCTAGTATCTTCCATTTTCCTCCTAAGAAGATCATTAAATATGTCAGTAAAAATTCTTTACATGCTGTATGCTTTATTAATTAAATTGTTCAAATGCTCTTATTCATTTTTGTTGGATAATTTGATAAAAGCTTCATTCTGATATTTGCAAAACAACTTTCAGTCCCAGACTGCATCATCGCAAAAATTGAGAACATAACTCTTGGTTTCTGTATTTTTTAACAACTTAATTCTGACCAGGATGCTTATTCAATGAATATTGGTGTTAAATCTATAATTCTATCAGCTACATGTACCAATAGCCAGTCCAAATGCCAGTTCCCTATCTCGATGCCCCCTTTAGAATTACATTAACACAAACTTTCTGTTGTTCTTATCATTAATATCAGTTAACATCTGAAAATATGGAACAATACGCTTATGGAATGCCTGAATTTTTACAAGACATTTAAGAACAAGAGCTGTCACCATAGGATGACTTATGCCTCCTATAAACGCTTGATATAAGTTATGAGCTTTTTTCTAAACCTAAACGAAGATTTTGAAACCTAAACGCGGACCCTCAGTTCAAGGTCAAGGTCACAGGGGTCAAAATTTGTGTGCGTATGGAAAGGCCTTGTCCAAATACACATGCATGCCAAATATGAAATTGCTATCTGAAGCGTAATAGAAGTTATGAGCATTTTTCGAAACCTAAACGCAAAGTGTGACGGACAAACGAACAGACAGACGGACAGTCCGATCACTATATGCACTCCTTCGGGCTTCGGGGGCATAAAAGTACCATTTAAATACATGAACTATCAATATAACCAAGGGATACAATTGTCAAGAGCCCTGAAGTTGAACAACACCATGGCTTGAGTAGAATTAAAAATGTGCTTCCAAAAGCAATAAATACACCAATACCTGCTAAGCTGTGTAACAACAGCCTAGACCTTTTAGTTTATATATCAAAACAATAGATGTGTTTATCAGAAACACAATGCCCCCTTCTGCGCCGCTTTAAAGCCATATATTTGACGTTTGACCTTGAAGGATGACATGGAACTTTCACCACTCAAAATGTGCAGCTCCATGAGGTACACATGCATGCCAAATATGAAGTTGCTATCTGAAGCAACATAGAAGTTATGAGCATTTTTCGAAACCTAAACGTGAAACCTTAATGCAAAGTGTAACGGGAGGACAGACAGACGGACGGATGGTCCGATCACTATATGCCCTCCTTCGGGGGCATAAAAAAAAGTTAACAGCTCTAAACATGTCAATGGTTTAATTTGAAACAAAAATTCATAAAACAATGAAATTATCCAAATGAGACACGGGTGTGCAACTCACATTTCACACATTTAGTACCATATTAAGCAAATGTTATCTTTTTATTGATAACCCAAAGTCAAAGTTTGAATCAAAGTAAACATCTTTTTTATTGCATATATCTGCATGTGTAGCATGTCTAACCATAGTATCGGCCCTTTTAATGAATACATAAGAAATTTGGAAGTGAACAAATGCATGTGTTATATGTCAATCTAAAGTCAGTGTGTATTCTTGGACATACATGTAACAACGAAAACTGCATTTAAATTGGCAATGTTTTGACAAAATACTGGCAAGCCTTAGCTCCCTTTAGTACATATAATCTGGTTCATGTACCGGCCCTCTCATAGTATCGGCCCTTCTGATTGGTTGCTAAGATTTGTTACTATGCGCATGTGCTTGTTCTTAAAAAGTATTTAAATGGAAAAACAAAACTCTTGCTCATGTTGTACTTAAAATATTTTTACATTTTACTCAAAAATAAGTGCCATATAATACATTTGATAAAACTACTATTAATCCATAAACAAACAAACATAATTTTGTGTTGTGTAATTAAAAATCATAGCATCGTCCTTGAATTATTATGACCTACTTTCCAACAAACACTGGAAATCATGAACATGATCGTCCTAATACTCATGGATATCCATCAAATGAATTACAACTTCTAAAATTTAAAAACATTACTTTTCTAGCACTTCTTGAAGGTTGTTCGTTAAAAGCACGATACAATGAGGAGGGCCGATACTATGAAAATAAGGGATATGTGTAAAAAAAAGACATTTTTAAATTTAGCATTTTCCAAATTGAATAATGTAGTGAAAGGAAAACATCTTTATCATGAATGGAGCAGCTTCTACTATTTTCTGGTTTATGCACATCAATTGTGGATAAGTTCTATAACATAATGAGAAGAAAGAAGCAAAGGAATATATACCAACAGAATAGCTTATTTACAAAGAAAGATGGCTGTTGTTTTAAAGTTAATTTGGTGTAATAATTGCTTTGGGAATTAAGTTTTTCTATTTTGTTCACACCACTGTGTTGTACATGTATAGGAAATTGAGAGTTGTATCCCTTTTTTGCATACATGCCAGACATCCCAATCTTGGCGGGACAGTCCTGCTTTGGGGTGTTTGTCCTAGTGTCCCGATGTGACACAATTTGTTCAACATTCGTAAAAAACGACCTACATTCTATAACTTCACAATAAAATTCGCTAATCAAGCTCTGTCTGGCTTAAATTACCATCGCTTTTACCATCACTAATCCCTTTATTGCCCCTATTAACAAACCATGTCTACTAGTCGAGTGATCCAGTGTTGTTTTTGACACCTTATAAGCCATCTATCTGCATATTATTTATTTTATTGGGCATACACACCATGGTGTTTTATTATAGGAGTCGCTAATTGCAAGTGATAGATGCATTGTAGTGAATTTAAAGCAGACTGCTTTTGTACTTCATGGCCCAAATCAAGTCCAAAGATATTATTGCGCTGTATTATGTGTATAATACCACCCGCAGCAAAAAACCTGTCGAAACATCAATTTGGTATATCAAACAAATTGAGCGGTGACCGATACACATTGAGGTTTCGCATAAATTTACTTTCCTTTTCAACTGATTGTCAGAAAATAATTTGAACATATCGCATCAATCTAAATTCTGTGTTAATTGATGATTGGTTGATTAACAAGAGGGCCATGATGGCCCTGAATCGCTCACCTGACTAACCAAATACAATCCCAACCCAGATTTTATCAAGATAAACATTTTGATTAAATTTCATAAAGATTGGATGAAAACTGTGACCTCTATTGTCTACACAAGGTTTTTCTAATATTTGACCTATTGACCTAGTTTTTGACCCCAGGTGACCCAAATACAATCCCAACCCAGATTTCACCAAGATAAACATTCTGATCAAATTTTATAAAGATTGGATGAAAACTGCGACCTCTATTGTCTATACAAGGTTTTTCTATTATTTGACCTTGTGACCTAGTTTTTGACCCCAGATGACCTAAATACAATCCCAACCCAGATTTTTTCAAGACAAACATTCTGACCAAATTTCATGAAAATTAGATGAAAACTGTGACCTCTATTGTCTACACAAGGTTTTTCTATTATTTGACCTAGTGACCTAGTTTTTGACCCAAGATGACCCGAATACAATCCCAACCCAGATTTCATCAAGATAAACATTCTGACCAAATTTCATAAAGATTGAATGAAAACTGCGACCTCTATTGTCTATACAAGTTTTTTCTATTATTTGACCTAGTTTTTGACCTAGTTACCTAGTTTTTGACCCAGAAGACCCAAATACAATCCCAACCCAGATTCCATGAAGATAAACATTCTTACCGAATTTCATAAAGATTGGATGGAAACTGCGACCTCTTTTGTCTACACAAAGTTTTTCTATTATTTGACTAAGTTTTTGACCTCGTGACCTAGTTTTTGACCTCAGATGACCCAAATACAATCCCAACCCAGATTTCATCAAGATAAACATCCTGACCAAATTTGATAAAGATTGGATGAAAACTGCGACCTCTATAGTCTACACAAGGTTTTTCAATTATTTGACCTAGTTTTTGACCTAGTTTTTGACCCCAGATGACCCAAATACAATCCCTACCCAGATTTCATCAAGATAAACATTCTGACCAAATTTCATAAAGATTGGATGAAAACTGTGACCTCTACTGTCTACACAAGCAAATTGTAGACGGACGCACACATGCACGCACATACGGATGCCGACATCACAGGGTCACATAAGCTCACCATGTTACTTCGCAACAAGTGAGCTAAAAACAGTGCTCGATGCGCGCACATCCTGTTGAACAATTACACATGCTTCTGTCCCAAATGGATGTCAAATAGAGGCATGCCCCGAAATTTCACATCATGGATTCATTCTCATAGTGCATGTGCAGGCCTTTTCTGCTCCATTTTGAGACGAGAGCGCCGATGGCGTTAAAAGCATAGGTGCAAGATACAGGGAAGAATGGCGTCACGTGGTATAATGTAGTTCGATATCGCCATCCGCGAATTTCTCAAATCAATAATTTCAAACAATTACCGACTATTTAAATAGATAATCTTTCCATTTACATCAGTGTTTGAAACGCTTATGAAAAATAATTACCCAAGCCTTTCAAAATTTAAGCACGGACAGATCTGTATCGAACTATTCTTTTCACAAATGAAAATAGACGCTACCCTATTCATCTGCGTCAAGAATTTGTCGTAAAACTTGTGGAAAGCGTTAGATGCAGACGTGCACAACAGATTGAGTTCTGAATACAGATTTCTGAATGCAGATTTTTATAGAAACTCCTCACAGAAGTTACTTCCCTTGCTTCGCCCGGTCAGTAACTTCTAGTATAAGGGAGGCCACTGTGTAGGAGATTGAGATTTATAGTGCAGATAGAATTGTTTTACAAACGAAATTTGTTTTAGGTTGTAAGAAGATTTTTTAACATAAAACGGTCTTAGAAAAATTCACTAAAAACAGTGTCAGCAAAAGAAGAAAACGTTAGAAAAACGTTTCCAAAAAAAAATTGTCAGAATGACCATATACTAAATTAAATAGATATTTCGTCTGATTTTTGATCAGGTAAGGCTTCATAAAGGGCAACCGATCGATGTGGATTTTCGAAATGTGGTATATACCATAAGCATAGGTGCGTAAACGCACCTATGCTAAAAACGCCACACTGGAATTTTACTGGAATGTCAAACAAGGCGTGTCAAATAATGCATGCATATGCAACCACTTACCCCTAAAAACTAATTCCAATACAATCATAATGATAAGTATTTTTCATTTATTTACATTTATTAAAACGTCGTTGTTGTTGTTGAATGGATATTTCTGTGCCTGGCTCTGTCACTGTAATTCAATGCTAAGCCGGGTTAAAGAGCGATGGGTACTTTCGTTTTCAAGTAAATCAAATTTAGAGTTAAAACAGTTGTTGCAAAGAAAATATAAACTTTTGGAATAAGTTTTTAGGGGAAAGAGGTTGCATATGCATGCATTATGTGACATGCCTCATTATTTTAAAGGAATAGGACCCAAGCTATCGATAAAGGGGAAAAACTAAAAAATATTGTTTGAAAGTCTGTCGAAGATTTATTCGGGTTGACAAACGGACTGGATATATTGCTTGGTTATCGACCGACTGTGAGTTAACGGCTGGACAGATTTTTTTTTAAGTTAACTTTTTTTGAAAGGTTGTCCAATTGCCCATAGGAGGATCAAGGGATGCTTTTGATTAAAGCTAATTTTTACATTGCAGCCCGCGAAGACAGGTCTATGATAAATTCTAGTTAATGACCTTGTTATGATTCCAATATCAGAGGGTGGGGATTTTATTTTCATGGCTCTTTGTCAATTTTTTTCTCATTAAACATGATTTTATATATTAATTTGAATATATTGGGCTCCTAAAAAAAAATTACAAAAAATACTATCCTGGGTACGTTACTTCCACCTGTGGTCCCTGCATGAATTTCCATACCCTTTATATTGCAAGTTGCAGCGTTTAAATCTGTGCACCACATATTATCCATCACAATACGTGTATGCTTGCTTTTAATCAAAGTAACGGGATTATGCAAATTAAACCATGACAAAATAAATTGCATTTTGATAGTTTGATAAGTATCTTGTATGGGTGAATATTTGATTAGGTTCCATTCTTAATAAAAAAAAATTCAAAAACACAATTAGTAAAGCAGTGTCGACAGACCGTTTATCAGTTACGTACATGTCAGACGGATGTCAACCTAAGCTGGGCACGACCTAATGTGACCCAGATCGCGATTATGAATTTGACGCACTTCAAAAGCTGTGAAGAGAACACCGTTACGGACATAAATACTTGTTTGATAATATTATTTTATTTCAACTTAATTTAAATGAATTTTTTGGCGTTGTTTCATTGTATAAAGTGATCATGAGTGGCTATTACATCAATTCCAAATTGTCAGTGACTTTATCAGAACATTAAGTGCGTAACGGTGTTAATACACATTTTAATTACGTTTTACAACTTTAAGAATTTCTATAAAATGTTTGGGTACATGTTTATATACTAAATTCTTCTTTCATTGGACACCTTTTTAAGACTTTATGATGTTAAAACACGTTTGCAGTTTTTGTTGAATCTTTATGTATATAAAAGTCTTCTTTTTATGTGGCGTAACGGTGTTGTCACATTTGTAACGGTGTGGACAGATTTTCTTATACTTTCATAATCTTGTTTATTCGCATCATGTTTTTAACTAGAAAGTATGTCAGATAAGTTCCATGTAAAATTTGTGATGTTGTTTGAAAGACAATCGGCGATATGAATACGAACTTTATTCGCATTATATTGTTTGTATAAATTTGTCCACACCGTTACGATGTTGTCAACACCGTTGCTCATTCAGTGTAACGGTGTGGAACGTAACGGTGATGACATTCGGGAATTCTGACAGAACTGATTCCAATTGTATTTATTCTCCATTTTTGTCTGATAAATTCCATGTAAAATTTGCGATGTTTTTGAAAAACAATCGGCGATATGAAAACGAAGTTGATTCACACCATAATGTGTGTGTATATTTGTGCACACCATTACGATGTTGTCATCACCGTTACTCATTCAGTGTAACGGTGTGGACCGTAACAGTGATGACATTCAGGTATTTGATCATCTACAAACAGCATGCTACTTGTCTCAAAAACACATTACGCACACATTATTTTGTGGCATCTTAGAATACATAATGTTTGAAAATCATAAAAGAACAGGAAGTTGAAATAGCAAAGAAAATGGAAGAACGGTGTTGACACTGAATAAAGTATGTTTAATATTTTACTTACTTTTTGATGATTTTCACATTTTTCGCGCTTTGTTCATTGCTTCATTATGACGTACAAGGTTGAAAGAATGTTTACTTTTCGGAAAAAGTTGTATCCCCGTATCATTCCCGTGCGGTAGATGAAATTTTCTTTGTAACGGTGTTGACTTGGAAAATTACGGACAGAGCCATAACTGACCATTTATATACTGTTCATCTGTTGCGGTACTTAATCTTATTCTCGGAAATAAAACATCAAAACATAACTTACCAATCAAATGAAATAGTTTTCATTTAACCCCATCATAATGTTTATCAGAAATGATAAAAATAGTATAAAATTAACAAAGAAAACGAAACAACGCTGAAAAATACGAATGGCTATCGGCCATTTTAGTCCTAGTTTATAACATCACTTGAGTCGCGGTAATTAGGTCAAACATGTTTACCGTAACATAATTAGTGCTGCAACAATATACCGGTATATATCGCAATACGCAATCCGCATATTGTATTACGATACGATTTTCATCATACCGGTACGAAAATTTTACAAAAATTCATTCACATTCCGTCCAGAAAAGCCATCCGAAATAACGATATCAAGGTAAACAAAGCAAAGCGGTGTAAATAAATTTTTACGTAAAAATAGCATTCTAAAAAGTGTATTATACGGAGTAGCGTTGTTACATGGGAGCATTCGTTCAATGCTTTTGAACAGATTATCGTTAAATTAATTGCGCACAATTGTGAATGTTTCGTTCGATTCTGAATTGAGCATTTTTAATTTGTAATCCGAATTTCGGAAACAAACTTCCAAATTTGAATGCTTACGCGACAATAAAAAAAATATAAAAATATCGTCAAATAAAAAGTGCTTTATCCTTTTTCTCAATAAAAACACGCGAAAATTATGCAGACATGTAGAACGTCGCATGGAAAGTATGGGTGTATTTTGTGTTGTATAAAAACGGGAACATCACATCAGGCGAATTACGCGTGTTCAGTAAAAACAAAAACGTCCAGGTAGGACGTTATTTTATCACATCTTTAAATAGTAACAAATGCCATAATATTTTGGATACTAATGAAAATTTGCGAATGTTTGTGTTTCTTGTTATTCTTGAGCACATTTATAGTAAATATTTACCAGAATTTGTTTTAAAACTGGAGTATACGGGATTATCGGGTAATTGGAGAGTTATAATTCTGGTACAAGTTAGCAATATATTGCGATATATTGCGATACGGGTTTTTGTACTGACAATATATTGCAATACGGTTTTCGGCGTATTGTTGCAGCACTAAACATAATTGAGGTTATTTTACACTAAATTTTCAAATTCATTACCATATTCATTGCAAAGGGATATCAATGTTAAAATGTTATAGTTTTTCAAGTTTATTCATACACAGGGGTTCCACTGGCCCCAAAAAAGTTGTCGCCACTTTTTCGCGGCGTGAATACTGTCGGTTATTCCACCTTATTAATAAGAACAATCATTTTAAGAAACCTTACTACATTAATGTCATTGACTATATTATCACTTTAAAAAGTATGTTATTTCATAAAAAAAAATAAGTACCTTCATAAGTCATACCTTCATAAGTCTTAATAAGCTTTATTGTATATAAATAACATTTTTTTAACTTGATAAACAACACAGATAACCAAAATAATATAATAATGTTAACATCAATGTATTTAACAGTATGCTGCATAAATGTTTCGAAATTAATTATTTAAACATAAAATCACACCAATGTTCATCATTTGAAAGGGAATCAGAAAATAAAGCATCTCACTTCAAATTGTTTAACAGTTATATTTGGTCATTTGGACATGATATACATCAGCTTCTGTTGTTAACAAGTTTTCTGTTAGTGGTGGATGATTTCCAGGTTCAATTAAAGGACTGTTGTTCACGCCTTTTTCCTGACAGAAAGGCCCAGATAATTGCCACAATCCATTCTAGTTGCCTGAAATAACATAAAACATATTTTTACAAACTATCAACATCAAACCAACACATAAATGTCCCTATCTTTAAATGTCCGAATTTAACATATCCGAAATATAGTACATCGAGTGAATGTTTTATATTTAATTCAGAAATTGTTGTTATCTTAACCAATTTATATCCTTCCCAGAACATTACAATAATGAATCTATTAAACAGAAATGCTCACAAATACCTGTTGAAACAAGTTTTTATTTGTTGATGTGGAGAAATTAAATGCTTTTGCCAGCCCCATGGTTTTGATTTTAACAAAGAAATAGCGGCCCTAATAATAATTATAATTATTGATCGTCGTGACAGTTTGTCCCCGTGTTACTTAACTTATTGCTCAATATCATTAAGTTAATCCGATAATAACCCCCATAAAACTTGACAATAGCAGTAAAAACACCGTTTGTAACACTTACACGCTTCGGTGATTTCTAATGCACTCTGCACTGTAGGTCGCTTACATCGTCGTAAATCAATATTTACAACTGACAGACGCTGGCCGCTAATGCTCGGTCGCGTGCTTTCGACTCGCAGTACATTTTCGGATAGGATTTTACCGATTTTTTGAAATTCGCCACTTTTAAAAAATCGGAGCCACATTTAAAAATTTAGCGCCATTTGGCGCCAATGGCGATCGACAGCGGAACCCCTGATACATTTTATTGTTTTATTTGATGAAACAGTGTTATTCGTTCATTCTTCAGCAGAACAGTGAATGCACAAAAATGTGCTGTCTCTTCTCAGGACCCTCATATCACAGCAGTATGTCAAGTGGACCCAGTGTCTGCCCTTTGCAGATTATTTCTGTCATATGGCTTCTTGTCTCTGAATTGTTTCATTTTCTGAAAATAATCAAAAAGATCTGGTCAATTATCTTTCATTGATTGTCATTGTCAACATTGTCAATACTTTTGTATTCACAAGTTTAAATGAAAGTGTTGAGCCTGACCTTTTAACAAAACTGATAGAAATACTTTTTGTTAACCGTTTTATAAAGTGTGTTGTCTGACCTAATTGATAGGCAGACGAACTTGTAAACAGTGATGAAAAGGTTGACGAATACTGATTTTTTTCTTTTTTTTACTAGATTTTAATTAAAAACATATACATTCAGCGATTTTCCTCCTTCTTTATAAAGTACCGGTAAACGGTACTTTCCCAATCGAGCGAAAATTCCCAAATTCCCAATCGGCATCTGAAAAAATCCCAATCAGCGTCCGAATTTTTTCTCAAAACGATCGATAATTTCGTAACAAAACCCAACTTTCGGCGAGCGAACAAAGAAAATCGTATAGATGTGTGTAACCACACGCTCGATTAATATCGGGTTTTATAATTCAGCGCGTTCAATCAATAGAGTCGTTACTGTATGCGGTTCTTTTGTCAGGCAGCCAGCGTACTGTTTGACGTCGGTTTGAAACCTCAGGCAGCCAGCGTACTGTTTGACGTCGGTTTGAAACCTTATCGTAGTTTGAAATGCCCTCCAGCACTGCCTCTGTGGAAAGGTTGTTCAGTCTAATGAACAATCTTTGCACGACCAATCGGAACGTCTATCACAGGACACATTGACAGCTCTAATGATGCTGTGCAGAGAGGGATGCCAGCAACTGAGTGATGATCAAACATCAAAGATTGTTGAAATTTTCAAAAAAATGAAAGCGAGATACATTGCTTTATAAGAGATTAAAACTACTAGTAATTGATTTTGTGTCTTCTATATAATATTTTGTTATTTATATCAACTTTATTACTTTAAGTAATGGTCATTAAGGCATGCCTGCAAATGATTATTTTAATGAGTATGTTCAATTAAGTTTGAACTGTATGATGTATTCAATAAGACCCAAACTTCACGACGCGATTTTCCCAATTTAAGGATTTCACGACTTGATTTTTCCCAATTTTGAGGTTTTCACGACTAAATTTTTCCCAAATGGACCGGTACGGGTACTTTTCCCAATTGGTCAAGGAAAATCGCTGACATTACGAAGAAAATGAACAAACTTACCAGTATTCCACTCATTTTCACCCAGAAAGTAGTATTTCAATGAAAAACGAAAGTAAGTCTGCTTGTTGACAATGTAAACATCAGCTTGGTGGCACACAACGAAATACCGTGAGTTAAGTGATACCGCAAGTCAAGTGATGTTGAGTATAAATATTCTGCATATAAAGCTACTAAATGTAACTGTTATTAAGTTAAGATTAAATATATTTAGCTCCATATGGTTGTTTTTTTATATTTTTGTTTGACATTCTTTTATAAAACAATCAAGAAAATTGCCCTTTAAGAATTCGGACAACACACCGTTACAAAAATACATGGGCCATGATGGGGGTTAGTTGCTTCGACAAAGTCTAAAACTGCTTTAAGCGTGTGATCTGCTAAGAACTCTTATCTAATATTGTTTACATATTATTAAACATTGTAATTATGAAACTTATCTCTGTTAATGTCTACCATTTAGATAATTGTTGAATATGGACAGTAAATGGAACCTAATCAAATCTTCACCTGTATCCAAATATAGCAACGTCAACTTCAAGATGACATTGAACGCTTGGAGGTGGAGTACATTTTAAGAAAAAGACCACGACAGATATTCATGTCAATCAATATCTTGGGTTGATTCATTCGAGATTCTAAGTCTAAAAGTTATCGTACCTTTTGATTCGAAAATAACCGACTACAAGAGGAGAACCGGCAAAATAACTGCGGTAAACTCCGCGAACTTCCAGCCATCATGGCTGCCATTAGACTGAATGAGCATGCGCATTCATAGACGGAGCATTGTCGTTTTTCCGATGTTTATGTTCAAAGACTGTTATGGTCCAACACATATTTTTTGTCAGGAAAAAGATCAGTACCCATAACTCAATAGGTATTTCGTACACAATAATGCTTATATCCACCCTTCAAGTAAACTTCATATAAACAAAGATCTATAAATAAGATCTTTGATATTTATATCTATATATAGATGTTTTATGTAAATTCGGATCATTCTACAGTATAGTTTCTAATGTTTCACACTAAGAAAATAGCAATAACTCCCTGATAACAAAATAATAGCGTATTGACCTGCCAACATGCGTATATCCACCGCAGAGGGAATATGAAAATAACGTTTCATCAAATTCGGATGAAGCCGTCTAGCTGTGGGTGACCACTACTTGTGATACAATTCATATAATGCCTGTCCTCTATTTAATGTTATACTAGTGCTACCGCGTATCAGTGTATTAAGCCTTAATTTGTCTTCAAATATTGGGTTTTAATCGTAATAAATCAAAGAAAACTCACCTGTTCGTTGTAATTTTATCCTTATTGTGGAGAAATTAATGTCCATCTTGATTGATGGGAGATTTTATCTCGATATCGGCTTGATTCTGCTCACGGTCGGACGCCATTTCGTTTGTTATGAAGAGTACTGCGTATCGGTGTATTAATGTTTAACCGCTTTGTAGATTACTAACATAAAGTTTGACCTGTCTTTATATACGTCTTGCAATCTCTTCTACAGTATCACAATAGATACTCTTTTTTTGCTACAGCAAATTTAGGTATTAATACTTAATAATCATCGCTATAATAGTATTTAAGGTTTCTTATTATAAGGCCACTCCAGGGACCTATACAAACGTTTGTTTGTATAGGTCCCTGGCCACTCACAGGCTGTCAATCAGAGTAGCTGATAAGCCCTCGATCAACCAATCAAATATTGATGTTCGACTCTACACTTAGGGCCTAACAGCGTCTTTTATTGCCAACATTTTGTGCGACAAACAAAGAGTGTTGCCGTATTGGAATGAACGTTTCATTTAAGATTTTGGTGGTAATGAAAGTTGATTTTGTTGAGTAAAATCCGTAAAATGTGGCCAAAAGAACTATATTGATGCGAGCTTGTCACATACTATAATCTGTATGCAGCATTATTGGATATGGATATTCGCTTTAAATAGCATCATCCTTAATTTTCTGAACGAAAACGTTTATGCGTGATAACTCTTTACCATTCAACAATATATGGCTATTGTGTTGTTCTAAACCTGTGTAACAAATCCTGCAAGAGCCTCAATCCTCTCGATATTTTTTTGATAGTCGGCTGACATAATAGTTGTGTATATGTCAAAGTTTATTAGGTCCTTCCGGGCCAGAGGCCACATACTGTGAATACGCGGAGTCCCAGCACTCGATCCTACCTAATTTGCTTACTAGACTCATATAAGTTGTGACAAATTTTGAATTATAGTTGCAATTTCCAGTTATTCAGTTGTAACTGAAAGTTATTCAACTTTGGTTTGGTCTTTTGCTGCGGAGGTGAACCGCAGTGCCCAGAGGAACCCACCTGTCTGGTATGGTGAACACCTACCTACCATTAACATGCGAAAGTCCACCCCCTGCCTTTCTTCTCTAGCTATATCCATAATTATTAAGTATCTATTAGTAGGCCGATAATTTCAAAACAACAGCTTTTTGTTGATGCATAGCAGAAAATAAGTGTTTATGAAAAAAAAAAAATATTGAGCATTCATGCGCTCTGTGACCA
The DNA here is from genome assembly GCF_020536995.1 of Dreissena polymorpha. NCBI lineage: Eukaryota > Metazoa > Mollusca > Bivalvia > Myida > Dreissenidae > Dreissena > Dreissena polymorpha. Next base: position 139,211,598 of record NC_068357.1, read on the forward strand.
ATTAATTCATTTGGTGTTATGAACGTTAATTGTACCTCTCTTAATCAGAAGCATTTGAATACGCATCTGTGACGAGGTGACGATTTTTTTTCTGATTGAGTTTCAACAACGAACGGTTTATGTAATGGCATTTCATATCTTAATCAATATCCAACATCGAACCGTAGCAACTAAATTCGGATCATTCGCTCTTCAGTTAGCACAGTGGTTGGTTCACGCGATCCTCGCATAAGGGAAACAAGGTGCATCTTAGTTTGGTTAGCCACCAATAGTGAAATGTTTCACAAAAAACTTAAATAACTACACATTGCAGCTTTAATTAAAAATTCGCCCACATTTTAACGAGTCTGGTAAACTAATTAGGTAAGAGTGGGATTATATACACCCCGACATAACCCCCTTCCAAAATTAAAATACTGTTAGCATGATATTCAGAATGTGTGATAAAATAAATATCCTGAAGTAAAATGCAGCATTTTAGATAATCGTTACCTTCAACCTAGTTTCACTTTGTCCTGTAAGTCGGGTTGTCTGTCAAAAATTATATTTTTTAAGAAATTTTGGTTAAGAGTACAAAACGTATTAAAATTTGATTATTCGAAAATGGGCATATATATGTGTTATGTTTTTATATACAATTTATTGTTGGTGGCGGCGTACCGGTATGTCAACTTCTGTTCAACATATCGGGATGACATGTACCCGGTATTAAGGATATCTTTTCGGGTCCTGCTGGGAATCTCAGCTTCTTCATCAGATCTACCATACGTTCCCAGTCTCTCGCTGAAGCTAGGATGCCTGAATTTGTATATCCGTTGCTTCTTGGTGCTGATCTCTCTTTGACGAAATCGATTAATGTTGGCCTTGTCTGCATTGGTGGATTATTTGTTCGTGCCACATGAAAGCTGGTTGCAATCTGATTGAAGATATTGTCGTGCCGCCATCAGTATTTCCCGCCCGTATGGGCTGTTCTGCAAGAAGATGTTCTCTATGTTTGCTGGCCTGCCACATGACCTGCAGGTGGGTTCCTCAATTAGTTTCCAGGTCCGGAGGTTAGTTGGTGTAGGCTAACGTCGTAAACAAAGTAGAAATTCAAATTGGTTGGACCCCTTTGCATTTCAACCAACTGCCCCGTTTTTTCATTGCAACGGCAACCGCTTGTCTTGTCTCCTCTTCCGTCGACCGAACTTCATCCAGGACCATCCTCCTCTTCTCTGCTGGTGATGAAGCCCTCCAACTGGCTCTAGGGACACATCCTAATCTCAACATGAATGCCAGTTGTCCCCACGATGGCGCTGTACGTGTCTGAGCCTCGATTCTGCGTCGTTGACTGCCTTGTCTGCTCTCCACTTCTGACCGGTGTTGACTTCCACCCGGGCTCCACTGACTTTCTCGTCAGCACTGTCTCGCAGCATCATGACTTTCCTGACTTTGTTGACCTTGAAATCCACTGTAAAAGAGGAAATCGGAAGCTGTAGCTTGCTGAAAGAACTTTACGTACAAGTCGATAATTGAGAAGCTTCTTAATTGGAACTCCGAACCATCTTGTGATGTAGCCGCTTAGTTTCTTCTCCATAGCTTTGACAGTCGATATTGGGACGTCCTACACCAACAGAGGTCTTGATATTGATAGAATTCCATGTTGGTAGATCCAAGCCTCGAACTTCCCTGGTAAACCGCACTTGTCAACGACTTGCATCAAGTCATTTACTGCTGCCGCATCTCTATCACACTTTCCTTTGGGTCGCCCTTTCCTTGTCGCTGAGAAAGCTTCTGAACCACTTGCCATGGCTCTTTACTGGCTGCTCTGTCGCTTTAGAGTTATCCGTTGATTCTTAAGCGAAATCGGTCCTAGCTGTACTTTTCTTAACTTTATGACTAAGCTCCTGAACTTGGTTGGCTTAAACTCTAAATATTTATTTTCAAACTGTATAAATCTGCCGAGCGTACATTGCAATTTTATTTACGCCGAATATCTGTAAAAGAAAGAGACATTTCTTGTATTCGTATTTCGGAATAACTTAATTACTGTATATGGGTTAGTTCTCGTTGGGCAAGTTTGTGGCGGTCAACTGGAGCTTCTGCTCAAACACTGTATACATCTATATAAGAGGCTAGCCGTACGGCTCTGTACGTATAGCCTTTCCTATAGAGATTGTCTAGCCGTACGGTTTATAAAGTATAGAATTGTCATTGAATGATTCAGTGCTGTCAATCAGTAATAAGTTTGTTTAAGCTCATAAAAGTTTAAAAATTCTTTATCTGTTACGGCTTCCTTTCATGTAATACGGTTGCATATTTGATTCTTTAATTAGTCGACGTTCCTATGCAATTAAGGCGTGAAAACTGTTTTAAATTAGTTGATGCATCAATATTATGAAATTCAATGACGGCAGCCGTCAAAGGCAGTTCTACGAAATTGAGTTACACAAATAATTTAATTATCTTTAAGACGATTGATAACTAGATGGTTTCATACAAGAAATATATAAGTTCACTGAAAATGGCCGTGTTTCTAACTGTTGGGGAAATATTCTCCATTTATGGTGCATAAATAGGCAAAATTGAACTGTGCCAGCGTTCAAATTGTGTGCGGTTTTACAAACGTAGTTCAAGGAAAATTGAGGCTGCTAAAAGCAGATTCCCTAAGAAAACTTTCAATGAAAATCTTAAAGTGTCGGAAATTACATACAGCTGTATTTATGGAGGGAAGAACTTCAAATCAGAAGGCATAGGCAAGCGAAATCAGATCGAGGAAATAGGATAGCGTTCGCATTATTGATATTCCTTTATTTACTATAATTATATTTATTGTATATATTTGATATTTGCATGTACAATACGTATTTATATACTCCATAACTGCGATTTCTATTGATGGCTGTAATTGTTGTTTGGCGAAATAAATTTACATTTTCATATCTCCCTTGTTTACACCCTTGATATACTATGCACGAATCGGATTTCCAACCACGACGAAACATAAACCAGACTTCAAAATCCGAGACGACGACTACACGAGCTAGTCCAAAGGCTAGAAATTTCGGAATTTGCACGTAGATCAATAATTAATCAATATATTTATGTGTTAAAACAGCCGTGCGGCTAGACAATCTCCATAGCAAAGGCTATATATACACGTACAGAGCCGTACGGCTAGCCTATTGTCTAGCCGTACCGGGCCGTACGACTAGCCACTGCCTTAATACCTCTTTGGGATTGCACATTATTTAATGTCAACCGTTGGTTAGATATGTGTAGTAACCTGATATGTTCGTCCAAAGACATTTTAAAACTTTTCTCTAAATACTTAATACCAAATATCTATAGGTCTTTGTTAATACTATTCTAAACATAGATGGTGACGTCACTACGTTATTGTCAGTAAGACCGGTGTGTACACAATGACTTAATACGGCAAAAAGTTTCATAGATAACAAATATAAGTGCAATGTAATCCTGTTTGGTGGGGTGGGTTTTTTGAAAAAAATAGTGGCTGCATTAATGGCTGCCTCCATGAATAACATTTTTAGCAAAAGATAAAATTAAACTTAATCTGACTTTTTGAATATGATCCCGTTAATAAAGTGTCGTCTAATTAAGTCTCCACAATTAATGTGCACACGTGGAGTGAATTTTAGTAAATGCCAATTAGACAAACACTTGGCTAACTGCAGTAAACATTACCCTCAACGGAGTTACGCAACCAACCAAATTCCAAAGAAATTTCAGAGAAAATTTCTTCCGTTTGAACAGACCTCGTCTGGAACTGCAGAAAAAGTGATATTTTCCTGTCAAAAATGGAAATTTCGAGCATTTTTGGTGTCTTGCAGTGGAGTTTTCTTGTGTGGGACTATACTAAATTCCACAGAACTAATTTACAATGTTTTGAAGTCAAAGTCAAAGGCTGTGGCAAATGAGCGTGGTGAATATCCCTGGTATTACTGGTGGACATATATAAATGTTGACTTAGGCAGCTTTCCAGTGAGGATTGCTCTAGCTGCTTTACTTACTGGATGCGGTATGTTGTACAACATTCCCCAGTCTTCGAAATTAGCTTTGAAAAGTTACATGCCAGTCGGGCCAGTTACTTAAGAATTTTTACATGCCCAACATATTTTTTACATGCCCAAACTTTTTTAACCCAAATTATAACAAATCACAACATTTTAACACATGCTACACATAGTAAAGCAGAACATTTGTTTCAATAGTAGTGAATACAATTACAGCTAATCAATCACTAGAATTAAGACGGTCGATCGTTACACAAGTGCTCTTGAAAAGAGTGTTCTCTGGTGTCATCGTACCATTTCTTGGCTTCCTTTTTCTCTAAATCATTGTCAATTTTCTATTTTGGAAGTGCTTTATCGGGCTTAGCCCCATCAACATACCTAAGATACTGCCTCTATGTCGACAATGACATTAAATTTTGTTTACATTGACAAAAAACGGAAGCTTATTACTTGATTGAAATGATCGATTCAAAAAGCACCTTCTCGATTAATGTCTAGAGAAACTGTCGATAAGAACCGAATGTGACCGAACTGCATCGGTCAAAAACAATAACGATGGCGTGTGCAAGCAGGTGGGTGTTGTTAAACCAATCGAATTTCATTGTTTTACAACTTACGGCAAGGTGTTTGTTCGCAAAATTGTAAAATAGATCTGCAAATATCAAGAACCGCTTACGATTTTTTTTAATCAACTGTCAATTGGCTTCAATAATTTACATGCCCGGCGGGCCACAAACATGTATTTTTGTATGTGCCCGGCAGTAATTTTACTCGCCACGGGCGATCGGGCGTGTGCTAATTTCGAAAACTGATTCCCATTACCAACTTGAAATCTTTAGACTTCAAGGAAGAAAACTTCCTTCTTTGCTTCCAATATTCCAGGATTGAAAATTGCCAGGATTATACCAGGGTTGATTTTGAAATCTGATTAATATTTTACTTTGGGTAGGGGTAAAAATTTGTTCGCATGCACAATCATCAAAGAACGAATATTACTATAGCTTCCTCTGCTTCCAAAATGTACGCAGGGTACCAATTTTGTCTGCTATTTTATTTATTTATTTCTTATGATTAGCAGGCCGCTTGCACAGAAATGACCTGTAACTGACAAAACTTCTTTGCTACTTTCAGAATATGTATCTTACAAGTCAATGAAATATTGCAAATATGGGCCATCTTGAAATCTACAGAAATCAGGGGTTCTGAAATATTTTGTCTGCTATTTTATTTATTTATTTCTTATGATTAGCAGGCCGCTTGCACAGAAATGACCTGTAACTGACAAAACTTCTTTGCTACTTTCAGAATATGTATCTTACAAGTCAATGAAATATTGCAAATATGGGCCATCTTGAAATCTACAGAAATCAGGGGTTCTGAAATATTTTAAGAGTCTACTTGTCCACGGACAAGTTGGACCCACAAATTCACTTGTCCGTACCAAAGAAGTACTTGTCCGTACTTTTAAGATAGATAAAGGAAAAGGTCATTACTAATTAAGCAAATAATACAAGCATACACTTTTGTTAACTTCTATTTTAAATTATAAACATAGTTAACTAGAAAATTCACATGAACAAAAAATACAAGCGAGATGTGCATATAATAAGATCACGTTTAAGTCACACATGATACCATCTCGGACATTTAATAATCTCAAAATGACTAGACAATTTACTTGAAATAAAATAATCCCGGTTAATTATAAGTATATAATTATCCGCGAATAAAGGAAACTCCTTACAAAGTTTACATGTACACACATCGGCAACGTTTTCAAGCCAAGGAAAATCAATTAGCCAAGACTCAACAAATTCTCGTTTACGCTTGGCGTCATATGTTTATCATATTCATACTTGGCTTTTCTCTTCTTTTCCGACGCCAAACTGATTTTATCATTGGTCTGATTAGCATCATGGCTTGACGTTGAAATGGTTTTTAGCCGGATTTTTTTCGAAAAAATCTCGGCTTATAGATTGATGTTGTCGGGCGGGCGGGGGGGGGCGGGCGGGCGGGCGGGGTGGCGGCGTGCTCGAAAATGTTAAAGTTCTTATTTCATGGTATAACTTTGGTATGCTTGGACCTAGAGTCTTCAAACTTGACATGAAGGTTGGCCAGGATTAACAGATGACCACTGGTCATTTCAAGGTCATTCATTTGAAGGTCAAGGTCACTGTGACCTTCAATATAAAAAATGTTAAAGTTCTTATAACTTTGGTATGCTTGGACCTAGAGTCTTGAAACTTGACATGAAGGTTGGCCATAACTAGTTAGTAACCACTGGTCATTTCAAGGTCATTCATTTGAAGGTCAAGGTCACTGTGACCTTGAATGTAAAAATGTTAAAGTTCTTATTTCATGGTATAACTTTGGTATGCTTGGACCTAGAGTCTTCAAACTTGACATGAAGGTTGGCCAGGATTAACAGATGACCACTGGTCATTTCAAGGTCATTCATTTGAAGGTGAAGGTCACTGTGACCTTCAATATAAAAATGTTAAAGTTGTTATAACTTTGGTATGCTTGGACCTAGAGTCTTGAAACTTGACATGAAGGTTGGCCAGAACTAGTAAGTAACCACTGGACATTTCAAGGTCATTCATTTGAAGGTCAAGGTCACTGTGACCTTGAATGTAAAAATGTTAAAGTTGTTATAACTTTGGTATGCTTGGACCTAGAGTCTTGAAACTTGACATGAAGGTTGGCCAGAACTAGTAAGTAACCACTGGACATTTCAAGGTCATTCATTTGAAGGTCAAGGTCACTGTGACCTTGAATGTAAAAATGTTAAAGTTCTTATTTCATGTTATAACTTTGGTATGCTTGTACCTAGAGTCTTCAAACTTGAAATAAAGATTGGCCAGTACTAGAAGATGACCACTGTTCATTTCAATGTCATTCATTTGAAGGTCAAGGTCACTGTGACCTTAAATGTTAAAATGTTAAAATTGTTATAACTTTGGTATGCTTGGACATAGAGTCTTCAAACTTGACATGAAGGTTTGCAAGCACACTTAGATGACCACTGGTCATTTCAAGGTCATTCATTCTCATGTATATGCATGCATTCAAAACATAACACAAGGTTTGCTCATGCCTTGAAAAGTACTTACATTTCATTTTGACCTTTGAACAATATTTCAGTAATTTAAGTATTGCATTGACAAAAACACGAAAGGTACTTTCCTGTCATTTAAATAAAAAATCCGGCTTCAATGCGGTCATCTCCGACCGCGGAACTCTTGTATTATATATAAATCGATTGCAGGTCGTTAGAACATGTATGCGGCCATTTGCAATGTACGAAAAGTGTTATCTAATGCATGATTGGCTGTTGCTATACACATGTGTGCTGGTTTCTCTATTAAATTTTTTTCTTATGCGTTGCTATATATACTCGTGGACTGGTTTACTACATTAAATAATTATTATCAGAAAATAACCTACCTCCAGTTGAAAAAGTGTGCCAGTCCGCAGATAAATCATAAGCTATTTATATAAACTTTCGTTTTTGATTTTTGGAAAATAGAGTAGTTTCGTTCTCGAAAAAAAATTACCACGGAAATTTAATTATCCCCGAACAAGTCAGCTTTCAAAAACTGCTTGTCCGGAAGGGGAAATTGACGACTCGGACAACTCGGACAGCATATTTCAGAACCCCTGGTAATCCATTACCAAAGCCAAGCACTGCAATAGCATATTGTAAATAAACATTTTAATCAAATTGTTTATTGATTACCTATTTGCAAGGTTGCTGGTTTTTATTAACTGCATTCAAACTTTATGCATACTTATTTTATTGTATGTGCAAAACACAAACATGTTTTCCGACTGTTGTTTTTAGCTCACCTGAGCGATAGCTCGGGGTGAGCTATTGTGATCACTCACAGTCCGGCGTACGTCCGTCTGTCTGTAAACAATTTGTAAACATCTTCTTCTACTAAACCATTGAGCCAATTTCAACTAAATTTCATGTGGAGCATCCCTAAGTCATGGGACAAAAGAATTGTTAAAAAATTTTTGATCACATAACCAAGATGGCCGCCATGACCATATATGGTAAAAACCTTAAAAAATCTTCTTGTCAGAAATTGCTCATCAGATTTTCAAAAAATTTCACAGGGATGACCTTTGAAGGCTCCCCTGAAAAAGTTGTTCAAAGAAATTTGATTCGTCAAAAAACATGGCCGCAGGAGCTCGTTGAACTTTGCATGTTTATTCGTTTTTGCCTATTTTGTGAAAACTTTAAAAAATCTTCCACATTTTTTGTCCGATCCTTTCCAAATTTGCACAGTGTCTTTATATCAATGAGGACACGAACCCTACAAAAAATGAGCATTATTGGTCCATGAAGTACAGAATTACCTCCCCTTGAATTGAGAAAATGGTGTTTATGCAATGATGTCCAAATTTTTCATCCAATTCTTTCCAAACTTGTAAGGATTTAGCATGGTTCAAACAAGGGAAACAACTACGGTTTATGCATGTTCTTTTTATTACAGATATGCCTCCCTTTAATTCATTCAAAATCTCATTTTACAGCAGAGATTCCAAATCTGACCTGTAAATGAGCCCCATATTTACTGCCAGTGCTAGGTTACCTTTTCCCATTTAATCATTCTTAAGTATTGGTCTTGTAATGCTGCTACTGCTTCTGCTACTGCTACTACTACTACTACTACTACTACTACTACTACTACTACTACTACTACTACTTCTACTACTACTACTACTACTACTACTACTACTTCTACTACTACTACCACTACTACTACTACTACTACTACTACTACTACTACTACTACTACTACTACTACTACTACTACTACTTCTACTACTACTACTTCTACTACTACTTCTAGTACTATTACTACTAGTACTACTACTACTACCACCACCACCACCACCACATCAACCACCACCACCACCACCACCACTACGTCTACTATTACTACTTCTACTACTGCTGCCACTACTACTACTACTTTTACCACTACTACTACTACTACTACTACTACTACTACTACTACTACTACTACTACTACTACTGCCACTACTACTACTACTACTTCTACTACTACTACTACTACTACTACTACTTCTACTACTACTACTACTACTACTTCTACTACTTCTACTACTACTACTACTACTACTACTACTACTACTACTACTACTACTACTACTACTACTACTACAACTACTACTACTACTACTACTACTACTACTACTACTACTACTACTACTACTACTACTACACCACCACCACCATTCACAGTGACAAAAAACGTATTCACACAATGGCTGCTACTACAACTTATAGCCCATATAGGGGGGCATGCATGTTTTACAAACAGCCCTTGTTTCTATGGGATTTTAACCACAACTGTTCATGTTTATCTCCGACACATATTTTTAGGTCACCTGTCATGAAGTGACACGGTGAGCTTATGTGATCGTGTGATGTCCGGCGTCCGTTGTGCGTGCCTGCGTGTGTCCGTGCATCCGTCCGTCAACAATTTGTTTGTGTAGACAGTAGAGGTCACAGTTTGCATCCAATCTTGATGAAATTTGGTCAAAATGTTTATCTTGATGAAATCCGGTTTGGGATTGTATTTGGGTCATCTGGGGTCAAAAACAAGGTCACTAGGTCAAATAATAGAACAACCTTCTGTAGACAATAGAGGTCACAGTTTTCATCCAATCTTTATGAAATTTGGTCAGAATGTTTATCTTGATGAAATCTGAGTTGGGATTTTATTTGGGTCATCTGGGGTCAAAAACTAGGTCACTAGGTCAAATAATAGAAAAACCTTGTGTAGACATTAGAGATCACAGTTTTCATCCAACCTTTATGAAATTTGGTCAGAATTCTTGATGAAATCTGGGTGGGATTGTATTTGGGTCATCTGGGGTAAAAATCTAGGTCAAATAAATAGAAAAACCTTGTGTTGACAATAGAGGTCACAGTTTTCATCCAATATTTAAGAACTGTGGTCAGAATGTTTATCTTGATGAAATCTGGATTGGGATTGTATTTGGGTCATCTAGAGTCAGGAACTAGGTCACTAGGTCAAATCATAGAAAAACATTGTGTAGACAATAGAGGTCATAGTTTTCATCTGATCTTAATGAGTCAGGTGAGCGATTCAGGGCCATCATGGCCCTCTTGTCTGATACAGTATTGTTCTATTTTTTGTGTGTATATTTTCAATGTTCTTTATGATATTTGAATAAAATGACAAATACACATTCCTGATGATATGGATGGTCTGGTTTATAATATTTGACTTGGTTATCACCAGATATTGCAACTATAAAGACTACAAACATGTTCAAAAAGCTAGGGCTAAGGGTTTCCCCCCATGGCAATGGGACTCTGCCCTTAATCCCCAATAATTGCGGCCCAACACTCCTGATTCACCAAAATGACCACCTAAGTAATTACAAATACATCTATACATATATATGGTTGTTATTGTATTTGTTATTAAACTACAGTTAAGAAGTTATGAATAAATTAACATTGATAAAATTTGGCAATATAAAATTAGTCAAACAATTTTCTCTGAAATATGTATATTGTTTATTTGATTTTTAGGTTACAAATTGAGGTCATTTACTTTTAAGTCCAATCAGAATGATTTATGTAGTGATAACTTTGACTATAATTAAATGCTGTGTTCTTACTTTTTCAGCTGTCTTTGTTCTGGCAATGTCAATGATGTACCCATCGCGTGTTGTTCGGGAATTAACCTTATTAAAAGGACATGAAAAGCTTCTAATAGAGACCTATGGACCTTTTGGAATACCCAGAACTATTGAGATACCATTAAAAGATCTATCAGCAGTTTGGGGTGCTAAGAGCATCGCACAAGAGAAAACGATGCCTTTGAAAGTAAGAGGAAAGCGTTTCTTCTTTCAAGTTTTGACTGAGAAAGGACAGATACACGACAAAGAACTTTTTGATCATGCAATTGCAGTACAAAGATTTGAGGTTGAAAGATTATCTTGGCGAAAATAATGTGACATTGTTGACTTCGCATTTTATGCCAGTGAGAGGAACACTTTGTATGACACTGTTATATCTGTGTAAACTACAGAACTAAATAAAAGAAAACAATTACTTTTGTCTCCACAGTCTCCACAGTTTCACTTACAAAACAATCTTACATACTTGCATGAAATTGACTCGAGCAAAAACAAATATAGGTTTAAACCAATGTATGTGTTGTTCAACTCATGGATCAGCTCATTTTTAGTTTAATTCCTTAATCATCAGTTTCCAAATTCAAATTAGTTGGGCATAACATGCAACTTCGAAATCATATGTGTAGGTGTTTAGGACACATGTAAAACAAGACAATTTATTGAATCGATACCCCCACCTAATAAATTTGGTTTATGGATGGATGCAGAACAACTTTGCTAATAAAGGGCAGTGTGCAACAAAATTTGTTTGACTTGACCTTGGCCAAACGGACAAGGGTCTTGCATGTTCCTCACTGCCTCAGGGAATTTGTTAATTCCTTGCTTTATAGTAGAACTCTAACAAAATACACCATGATTAATCAAAATTCGTAACATTTTACCTCAGTGTGTGACCTTGAACCTAGAGACCTTAGTCTTAATGTGACACTCAGCCAGATAAAGGAGAACAATTGTAGGAAGTTATTACAGAATCCCTTGATGCATAACAAAGTAATAGATAAATTAGGAATAATTAATCAAATGTGTGAATTTTGATCCCAATTTGTAGCCTTTTACCTTGCCTCTATTGTTATGAGTCTTTAATATTACTAAGCTGTTGTTGATCGCGTTAAGTTTCAGTGCTGTGACTCACATGGTACTGGAGATACAGCTGAAGGCATTAAAATCTTAGGGTATATAAAAAATGGTATTTTTAAGTAAAAAAGGCCATAACTCCGTTTTAACCGATGGTTTGCCTTGCAATTTGACAGTCATCATCTTCCTATCCATATGTACACTAAAACCAAGTTTCAATGAAATCTGCCTAGCAGTACTAAGATGTGGCTCCTGACACAGTGTTCTTATTTTCTAGTCAAAAAGAGCCATAACTCTGTTATTTGCAAATGAATTGCATCAGCATTTTCGTACACCATCTATATATACACTCATACCAAGTTTCAATGAAATCGACCCAAGCAGACAAGAAATATGGCACCAAACACAAAAATGTATGCTTATTATTCCTGTCTGAAGGCAGAGTGATATAGTTTTGGCATCTGTCTGTCTGTCACAATTTTGTCAGTCCTTTATCCTAGAAATATATATCATTTCAACATGAAACTTCATGGGTGTACATATATCAATGCCAAGAAGTGCCATGCTCCAAAAGAAAAACCCTTCATTTTCCTAAAAGTAAATAACAGTTATAGCCTTTATATGATTGTGTATGATGTGTGTTGAACTATATAACATTTCAAACTGAAACTCCATGGGTCTTTAGATGTCAATGATCTTGAGTGCCATGCACAAAAACTACAACTCTTCAGTTTCTTAAATAAGAGTTATTGAACATTGTTGTTTTTGTATGATGTCCATCTCATCTGTCACCACTTTTTAGAGCTATATCACAGAAATTATAAACGATTTCAATATGAAACTTCATGGATGGATCAAGGAGAAGTGCCGTGCAGTACACAAACCATAACCTTACACTTTCATAAAAACAATGTAAAAGCCCTTTGTAGTTTTTGTATGGAGTTACTTTTCAGGGCTATATCTTAGATAGGATATAATATTTCAACACAAAACTTCATGGATGTAGAGACATCAATGAGGAAAAGTACTATGCCGAAGAACCGTAACCCTCAACTTATAATAATAGTTTTTACCCATTGTTGTTTATTTACAATGTAACTTTTAAGGGCTATATCTCAGATACCATTCAAGATTTCAACATAAACCTTCATGGTTGTATAGATGTGTTTATCAATAAGGATAAGTGCCATGCACAAGAACCATAAAAACTTTTACACTTTTAAATAAGAGTTTTTGCCCTTTGTTGTTTTGTATCTTGTCATTCTATCATAAACCTTTTCAGTGTTATATCTAACAGTAATATGTCCATTTTACTGCCATTAGTTTTTGTTCGAATATCAAGAATTGTGTGTATGTTTAACCAGGTTTTCCGAAGGAAAAACTGGTTATTAGATTGGCGAATGTCTGCGGGCGGGTTGGCGGGCGGAACAAGCTTGTCCGGGCCATAACTTTGTCGTTCATTGTCAGATTTTAAAATCATTTGGCACATTTGTTCACCATCATTAGACGGTGTGTCGCGCGAAAGAATTACGTCGATATCTCTAAGGTCAAGGTCACAATTTGAGTTTGAAGGTCAAAAATGGCCATAAATGAGCTTGTCCGGGCCATAACTTTGTCGTTCATGGTCAGATTTTAAAATCATTTCGCACATTTGTTCACCATCATTAGACGGTATTTCTCGCGAAAGAATAACGTCGATATCTCCAAGGTCAAGGTCACAATTTGAGTTTGAAGGTCAAAAATGGCCATAAATGAGCATGTCCGGGCCATAACTTTGTCGTTCATTGTGAGATTTTAAAATCATTTGGCACATTTGTTCACCATCATTAGACGGTGTGTCGCGCAAAAGAATCACGTCGATATCTCCAAGGTCAAGGTCACAATTTGAGTTTGAAGGTCAAAAATGGCCATAAATGAGCTTGTGTGGGCCATTACTATGTCATTCATTGTGTCATTTTAAAATCATTTGGCACATTTGTTCACCATTATTGGACGGTGTGTCGTGCGAAAGAATTACGTCAATATCTACAAGGTCAAGGTCGCCACAACTAAAAATAGATGGATTTTGAAACAACTATGTAACTATGAACAATCAGTAACAATGCACATTTTGATTTTTAGTTGTCTCTCTTTATCAGACTTTTTTTCTAATTGAAATCAAGGTCAATTTTACACAAGGGGGTTAACAATACATATTTTGAATTGTCTCCCTTTATCAGACTTTTTTTCAACTGAAAACCTGGTTTTGTGACAATTTTTTCCCTTGTTTTTTATATATTATAATATTTTTTAAGTTATTCAACTTATTATGATTGTGTAAGTACATTGTATGATACTAAACAATACGACAATCGGTGAACATTTCACTTGAGAGCGAAACCGTAATGGTTCTCTTCCTGTTCTTCTTTTCCTTCCAGGTAGTGTTCTGGGCTCCTCTGGAGCATTGTCGCACAATTGTGACAATGTACATGCGTAAGGGGAAACGCGTGCAAAACAGCTAAAAATCAAGATAAAAACAAGTTGCTCCAGAGTTAAGGCCTTAGAATGTCCATCATGGTCTTAAAGACGTCGAGGGATGGTGCCATGAACGTCGCTTCTGGTAGGCTGTTCCAGATGCGGATGCCAGAGGGAAAGAAGGAGTATTTGTAGACATTGACGCTGGCAAAGGGTACAAGGAACCTGTTCGCGTGGCCTCTTGTATGAGCACCAGCTGATAGTAGGATGTGCTTGGATTGGATCTCTACTAGGTTGTTTATGATCCTGAACATCATGATGGCTTTGAAGTGCTGGCGACGGGCTTCTTGTGTCCCAGTCAAGCCTTTTCATCATGGCTTTGACACTGCTGGCTTGTTTGAAGTCGCCTGTGCAAAATCGAGCAGCTCCTCTTTGCACTTTCTCAAGCTTGTCGATGTTGGTTCTAGTGTGCGGGTCCCATACTGATGCTGCATACTCCAGCTGAGGTCAGATCAAGGACTTGTAGCATGTGGCCTTGATATCTTGTGGGCATGCGCTCAGGTTTCTTCTTAAAAATGCTGTGTTGTTATTAGCTTTCTTACATGTTGCATCAATATGGCTGTTCCAGGCAAGGGTAATGTCGAGTGTGACGCCCAAGTACTTTGCTGTATTGGTTTGTTTGAGGACTTGGCCATGTATGGAATATGAGCCGTCTATGGCTTTGCGCTTGTTGGTAATACGGATCAACTCGCACTTGCCTGGGTTAAAGTCCATCTGCCAGTCCCTCTCCCACTCTTGAAGGCGACCTAGGTCTTCTTGGAGTGCCTGAGTGTCATCTGATGCGATGGTTCTGTATAGCAAGCAGTCATCTGCAAAGAGGCGTGCTGAGGAGCTAGTTCTGCTGGGGAAGTCATTAATATAGACCAGGAACAGTAGCGGACCAAGGACCGTGCCTTGGGGGACTCCCGATGTTACTGGGGCTGGCTTTGATGTCGTACCGTCAAGTGCTGTTAATTGATTCTCCCACGATGTTTCATTACATTCGGACACGTTTTACTGTGTTAAAAAACAGTCAAGAGATATTTAAATTATCTAAGCGTGTATTTGCTATTCATTACAATATGTGACTAAACAATTAAAACAACAACTGTTAAACCTTTGTTTTCAATTTAATTATTGACAAACGTAAATTGTGTTCCTTTATTTTAAAAGCATGGTATACGCCGAATATCTTTAAGAAATTCTTGATACACATTTTTATTGTTACAATATGCTACATGCGACGTCAGGGCGTATGTCTCGCTTGGGCAAAAATTTATCAACATATAATATGTTTATTGATAGATATTTGTCTACTGGGACCAGCTTTATTCGGGTGTCTGTTTATGTCCGGCGACGTGCAAAGCGCGTAGTTTGCGGTGTCAACTTTTAGATTCTTACCACCCTTGAGGCCACTTTATTCGACCAATATTGATGAAATTTGGTCTGTATGATAACCTTTACTATATCTAGGCCGAATTCAAATCTCAGGCTAGTGGGTACGAAAACTAGATCACCTGGTCAAATCTTAGAAAAACATTGTTTGTTATGAACATATCGAGGATAAGTTTAAAACTGGATAACATCAGGTCAAAAACCTGGTCACCAGTTGAAATAATTGGCACATAATTGCGCTTCGATTATTTGTACGGGAGTGAATACAGATGCTTGTTGACCTACACGAAGCACAAAACGAGAAACAGTCACAAGAATTTCGAAAATTACTTTTGTACATCTCTTAGAAGTTAGTCAAGATTTGTATTTACTATTTTGCTATTCAGTCCATGGCAAGTGATACGTTTATTTATTATAGAACCGAAAAGGTTATTTATTGTGTGTCCAACTGTTTGTGTGTGGACTTTTATGGATATTTATTTGTTATTTCTAAACAGTAAATTACATATGTCTCCGAGAATAGAACGCTTGTTTTAAAGTGTGTTAACTTCCGCGGGTCAGTAATTTTGCAATTCTAATGACGCGACTTTCGCCGTAATGAACTTCATGATATAAAACACAATACCAGTATACTAGTATATCACCTTCTCATATTTAGTGTTAGTGTGATTGCAACCGTCAAATGACGTTATGTATAAATAGTGACGTTATTGTTTTCGCGCGATTTCCCAAAATAAACGTTTGATAGATATGTGCATGGAATTATTGATACTATCTTGTTGCGGACTAAAATTTGAACGTTTAAAAGTGTGGCGCATTAAAAAAATGACGAAAAAGAAAGCTATTTGAAATCGCGCACTGATATTATGTTCGTCAGATGACATCATTTGACGTCGTTTGCGCGTGCGTAACAACAGAGACAACGTCATGTTATAAGTGACGCCATTGTCTTTGAGCGTTTTCCCAAACTGAACCTGTGATAAATATACAATGTAATCATGCATATATTAATAGTATCTTGCTTCGGACGGAATTTTGAACGATAAGAAGTGTGTTTTTGTATAAAATCCTTACTTGTAAGAAAGCTAATTAAATTCGCGCACGGCTACTTGACATTCTTCAAATGACGTCATTTAACGTCGTTCGTGCGTGTGGCACACTAGCAACAACGTTGACGACAGCGCCATTGCAAAAGCGAACTCGCGAGCGATAACAAGTTATTTTAACCGTGCTAAAAATATATTAAAATGCACCGTGAAACGTTCTAATAAAATGTATACTGTAAAAAACGAGGAGTCTGAAAAGGTTGGTCGAACACTCACAGCAGATCTCTTGTTAATAAGCGAAGATGTTCGAGTGTTTCAAGGCCACTTGCTAGCGGCTATTGAAAACACCAAACAAGATTCTCTTCAAATGGAAAACTTTGAGATTCTGTATAAAGGATGGTATCGTCGAATCGTAGCTGTTGTTCAGAGACAAATCACTGCCTTCACGCGAGCTAGACGCCTTGTGAACAGATATTGCAACACATGATTTATCGATTAAAAACCATATCGATGGCTGCTCGGCCTTTGGGTTATGCAATGTAGTTTCATCATTAAAGAGACAACTTCAAAACGAAGAGCCAAGACAACATCCTAGCGTTAATGATGAACTTTTGAGACAATTGTTTAGGAATAAAATAGTCTTAATTTAATTGTTACATGGCACACTAGAGATTGTTGAAACTGCATGCAAAATTAAAAAGGCATTGGTTAACGAAGGAACTGAAAGTAAAAACCAGTTTGAAAAACTGTTCGTTGTAAATGAGGAAGCAAACATCGTTTTTTACCAATGTATGGGATTGAAAACCACAGCTAACATTGAGCTGATGATGGACATCTGCCGATGCGATGATTACACTCGAGAGCCTATGAACAAGAAACTGAATACCAGAAAGGCTTCCGAAGAAATAAAATATACAGATGCTGAAACCAGAAAGAGAAGATTCCAAAAATGGATGAATCTCTTGCATTCGCCTATTTGCGATCAATCTATTGGAGCTAGTGTCATAAACGAGCCGAAGGAAAAGCGCATGTCTCCTTTGTCATCGAAAAGGCCAGTTATTGGTGGCTAAAAAAATGAAATGTGCTATAGCACCTCATCTTCAAATGAAGACGATGACATTGATTTAGAAAAAGACGAATGCCTGTCATCAGATTTGGACGAGAAAGCCAAGTTTGAATACAAAAAGCAAATACGCGGACCTATTTTGGGGGAAGCATTGGATAATATGGAAGAGAAAGTATATACGAAGGTAGAGGCATGGCTTCAACTGCAGGAAATGATAAAAAAAATCGCTGCGTGAACGGAACGAATTAACAGATAAGTTGTTAAAACGCATTGAAGAACATTGTAAGCAATCACCATTGACACAATATTCAACGGCATACCGCGGAAAACAGAGCCATCACCGAGGCGATCTACGCGGCCTTGGATAACATCCGGGACAATGATGACGATGGTTTTTAACCATTTTATATCCGAAAGGAAAAGGATGCTGAAAAAAAATGCCGGGGATACGCTTAAGGACATATCTCAAGACTTTGCATATCCGCGAATATCGCAATCTTTTTAACCGAAGGTATATGCTGAATGAACAAATCGAAACACTTCTTGGTTTGGATCGGAAAATGATAAGCAAAGGAAAACAATTACTTTTTAAAGATTATGAGATTGATATTGCATTTGAACAAGTAATACTCCAAACGGCTAAACAGAAAATGGTCGAAGCCATTCAAGGCCTGGCGTCACACCCGGAGAGCCGAGCGGCGTTTACCGAAACAACAAGCCATCCAGACAAGTTTTCAAGTGGATGAAAATGAATTTCCCTCAGTTGGACACGCGACAATTCAGACGAACACAACAAGCGTGTTCTTACGAGAATGATATTGTCGTGGAAGACTTGGAAGACGGTTATTGCTCCACATCTAACAACTGCACAACTGAGCTACACAATCCAACGGAGATTGATTTCAGTTTTATATATAATTCTCTGTCGGAGAATTGTTTAAAACCAAAGTGGGAGCAATACGACGACTGGATCCAGTACTATATCAAGAATAAAAACCGTAAATAAAACGAAAGTATAATGCTCTCGAATGACAGTCGTAGTTGTACTACGCCAACTGACGAAATAGCCTGCGTGGAAACGGTGGATGCGGATATTGACAATATAGAAGTTTTAGAAACGGCGAAATCACACGAAGCAATTAGGTCGGACAATGAAACAAAAACAGATAATAAAAAGACACGAAAACAAAAGGAGACACACAATGAGAATAAGAAAAAGGCGAAGGAAACGGACATAAAAATGGACATGAAATCTGACAAAAAAACGGACAAGACAACAGACAAGACAAACATCAAGACGTTGAAAAAAACGAAAGAGTGTAATCAAAAGGAGAACACTGAGAAGAAGAGCTTTGGTAAAAACTAAAACATCAGCTTCGGAAAATCTTGCCTTTCCGAAAAGCTGTATCACACAACGGGAGTGAGATTAAAAAGTCTGATCAGGCGAATAGTGAAAAAGATAATGAAACATTATTGCAAAACAATGACCTTGTTCAGACAGAAATTAAGGCTCCAAGTAACACTGAAGTAACCGTCCACCAAGAAACAGACGTAAATGAATTAAAACAACCAGAGAAACAACTGAAGTGGTTGAAAAGAGTGTTCTGCAAAACCAAATCAAGAGCCTCGAAACCAAGAACAGACTACGACTGGACAAAGGACCAGGGTTGGCAAAACGTTCAGCCGGGTACAAGTTCCGGTTTTGTAGCCGCCGAACCCCCAAGGCCTGAGAAACTCGCATTGAACGGGCGCGTTTGGTCGGACTCGGATAGCGACGATGAGGATCACACATCAGACGCTGAGCGAAAGGCGAATTACGTCGACTCACTCCTTGCTCAACTGGACAATAATCATCGATCAGGGGCCGTCGGAGTAGATAGCGACACCGCGGAAAACAGAGCCATCACCGAGGCGATCTACGCGGCCTTGGATAACATGCGGGACAATGATGACGATGGTTTTTAACCAGGCACTGCCTTTGAAGACGACGTTGAGGCTTCTCTACTCGCTCTCCTTGATACTAACAGGCGATGAGTAATCAGACAATACTTATCGTTTATATGTTATTTGTTTTTAACCTATTTACTTTAATGCATTTATTGTTAAATTAAATTGTTAAAATGTTATTTACCTCTGTCGTTTTCTCGTTTAAAACCAAATACAACTTTGATCATGTGTGTAGTAGTTCGCAAGGGATCGAATGAGCAAGTGAATGAGAGAGATAAAGTGATATTTATGATACATACTTTTTATTTCTCCTTTTTAGTGATTTAAGAAACATACAGTAAAAATATTAACATAGTTTTAGGTACTATTTACATTAACAATAATTTACATCTGAATATACATATGTGTAAAGAGATCAATAAAACGTCTGTTTATTTTTAAACACAATAAATAACTTTAGCGTTATGCACATATAAATGAAAGTACATATACTCTTGGTTGTCTCAACATCGAGAGTGTTGGCCGCTTATAGAAGTAACGTCACTTTATCATGAGGATTAGTATCGGGGAGAATTTTACACGCTCGTAGTATTGTAAGTTTATAATATCTCAGTCTTTGACAGGAGGCGACGGCATGAATGTCGCTGTCAATGACTATGAGACCACAATGTCTGCAAAGGTGTCCGAGGGTTTGTTCGCGTGTGGTCACTAGGACACGCACAGCTGCCGAGGCTTCCGTTGTTTCACGAGCTGTCTTCGCCGCGGTCCAGATGCGAGCGACCATGATGTGAAGGTGACGACACTAAATCGCGCGAATTCTGGATCCCATGTGACGTGTACCGTCCATTGCTCCATGTGATATTGGCGGATCGCATTGTTTGCTATACGTTTCCACGTCAGTTTTGGAGGAGTAATAGTGGAATCACAATAAACTGTATGATAGTTCACAAGGTTATACTTTTCCATTACTGTATATATGTTTTTTATAAACCCTTTCTGTGATGATTTGCCTCGGATATGAAATAGCGCTAGTCGGTATTCGAATATTTGTTTTTTGTGACAAAAACTTCCTTATTTATAGGAATTTCAAATCACTTGACTCAGAGGATCACCATTTATAGGCGGCGTTTTATGCGCAAGAATAACAAAGGTAGGCACCATTTAATACACCAATGACATTTTGTTTACATAATACCACATACGTGTTTAATATTACGGTATAAAATATCATTTATTGCATTCTATTCCATAATTGTTGCTAGCTCAAAAAGTATAAACAGTAGGATATTCGAAAATTGTTGCGAGCTCAGAAAGTATTTAAACAGTAGAATATTCGAAAATTGGCAAACATGAGTGTGATTTTTTCGGCGTAAGCTGTATTAAGCCAGCTTTTCACCCTGACTTGACCTTTGTAAGTGTCCAATAATACTCAAATAAAATTTCCCGCGGCTAGGTACGAATGAATACACTTCATTTATTCCATTGGCTGATTTGAGTATAACACCAGAACATTGGAAACATATCCGCGTCTTTGAAACACTGTTTTACTGCATGAAACAATTTTATCTTTAATGAAAAGGCTCAATAGATAGAACAGTTTTACAATCAATTTTCGACATAAATACAGTTTGTGCGTTGACCTTTTATTTTCAGAGAATTACCAGCGCAAAAGCGTTTATACTAAAGGCTATGTTGTCATATTTAGTACTTACTTGCATTGCATTTCAACCCGCGAGGTTTCGGGTCAATTCGCGGCCATTTGTGAAAGTCAGAGTTTATATACAGTTCATCACCGGAGTTCGCAGAAGGGGTTGCGATCATTGTGTTACACCGGTCTTACTGACAATAACGTAGTGACTGAAATGCATTGCATTCCAATCCGCAAGGTATCAAAGGTCAGTTTGCGGTCAGTAGCAGAAATCTTTATATAAACGCCGTCTCGTAAACTTTGTGCACTTGAAGTCTGTTTTGATCAGAAAGATACTAAATAACGATATTCGGCGATATTATTGTGGTATGTCAATCATCGATTTTTAATATGGTTTCAACATTTGCATGATAAGGACCAATTTTGATAAAATTAATTAAAAATATTTATCCATTTAGACCAGTTTATTAAGCATGAGCACAATAATTCGCTATACTATAATTATGCAATTAAATAAGATTCGAGTATTGCCAGCTGACCTATATGCACTCGTTTATTTTCATGTTTCTTGTGTTTTTCTATTCTGTAAATATAGATATCTGAGTAATAAAATCACATAAAGCAAAATAAGCCACGAAATCTGGCGCAACACCCCGTAATTGATTTGCTTATGATGTAGCTAAGAACTGCGCAGAAAAAAGGCATCCGCTACTTTTTATCTCATAGAGATAACTTTTGATCGTTCATAAACATCGACCACAATCAACGCCGTATATCTTTTTTTAAAGATATTTCTTGTTTACTGTATGCGGGAGCGTATCCCGCGGGGCATAGCTAGGTCAACTGATGCTTAAAATTTCGGGAGGACATATGTCCGTTATCGAGGACATCTACTATGCTCCCGCAGGAAGCACATATGTGCCTCCGCCGCCCGACCTCTCTTTAAAGTGTGTCAGTAAGTGTATTTCGTGAATACCGATCGTTTAGATAATTAGACATTTTAAATATATTTCATTTGGCATCAGCTGGGGCGGGGGGGGGGGGGTTGTGCCCCCGAGCAACCGGGAAATCCCTGCCTAAAATAATATTATCATTTGCAGTCCAATGCCAATCCTTTTCCATTATTATTATAAATATTAAGCAGCGCGCGTTCTTCCGACATACCTTATTCAACATTTTTTTTGCGTAGACATTTAAGTCGTGTTCTGAGAAAACTGGGCATAATGCATGCGCGTTAAGTGTCGTCCCAGATTAGCCTGTGCAGTCGGCACAGGTTAATCAGGGACGACACTTTCCGCTTTTATTGTATTTTTCGTTTAACGGAAGTATCTTATACGAGAAAATCAAGTTAAGGCGGAAATTGTCGTCCCTGATTAGCATGTGCGGACTGCACAGGCTAATCTGGGATGACATTATACGCACATGCATTAAGCCCAGTTTTCTCAGAACGCGGCTCATTTATTTGAGTTAAAATACATTCAGTATATAGTATTGTGAATCATAATAATCATAAACAATACCTTATTAATAATAAACGCATATGTGTACCCGTTTACTGTATACTGTTATAAGAAAAGAGCGTGAACTTATATCAGAGACGTGTTTTTGCGTTCCTACTTTTATGTTAACATACCTTGGATACGTTACACGATAATACGTTGCGTTGGTTACGTTATATTGTGCGTTATTTTATTCAATTTTATTTATAGTATTGTTGTTATTATTTATTATCAAACTTTATTGATATGCAGAGTGTACATTTGAATGTTTACTTACACCACGTATCTGTATTAAATATTTCTATATTATTTCGGAATAACTTAGCTACTGTTAGTGTATATGTGAGTTAATTATTGCTCGTTGGGCAAGAGTGGCGGGCGCACTCAACTAAAGCTTCTGCTCAAACACTCATGAACGAATTATGTATAAATGTACATTATTTCCAAAACTCCTTTTTATATTATTACACACTGCTTGCTCTCTCTTTAATGATGATACTCGCGTAGTTAACTGATATAGATCTATTGGCCCGGCGACATTTTGAAATATTTATTACAATCACATAAAACTTCCATCTGGCGAAACATTTCTTATCAACAACACATGGTTACGTCAATGCAGATAACAAGCAATTGGAAAAAGTCAAAAAGTGCAGAGATAATGAAGATGCTTTGTGTCCCTCTTTATTTATTGATTTAGCTCAAGATTTTCCCGCCAAATGTACAGTGCGCTAAGTGTCAACAAGGAAGAAAACATGGCAAAGTGTGTGCCAAACGGGGTTGGGAGTACGGATGGCCCTAGAGCCAAGAAACCAAGGATCGGAGATCAGTCTGTGACGGTGGTATTAGGCACGCAATGGGGAGATGAAGGAAAAGGGAAAGTGGTCGACATGTTGGCCACATCAGCCGATGTTGTTTGTAGATGTCAGGTATTTTCGCGATGCAGTTCTTGTTTACTTATGTTTGCAAATACTTTACCGGGAAAGTGATAACTTATGTTGCAAACCTTAATGAAATGCCATTTTCTTATGCATGTTTGTCATAATATGTATCAGTTGTGAAGAATACGGGTTTAAAACAGCAAAATCATTTAGAGGTCGTAGGGACGAGTTTATAAAGTAACATTCGCACATGAGGTTCACGTACCGCATTATTCGTTCCGATAATGTACGTACTTTTTTTTCGCAAAAAGTAGTGAGCGCCATAAATTGTTTCTTGTGTTTTTTTCAGAGAAAGTATTGGAATTAAGAATTGATCATTAGCTAGATTGTTTAACAACTTCATCCTTTTTTGTTATTTTACCCTGTTACAGTCGATTTGTGTATAGCGGATTTTAGTGAGTAACGGATAGGTTAAACGTTTTTTGCAAAAACTTTTATTTATGTTAAGATTTATAGTTTTCTATGAATTGAATACAAAAAGCCTATCATTGTTAAGTCGTTTCATGTTTTTGTTGCCGTGTGTCAATGTTTCTTTTTTCGAAAAGCAAAACAAGGTCACGTTATGTACGCACTGTTTTTGTGACGACAGGAAAAGTGCAGACGAATGGTTTCTTGAATTTTGCAGATTTTGTTTGGTAAACATAATGTTCATTGATGTAATATTTTAGTATTATGTGTCCTTTACAAAAGTAAGAATGCTCAGAAACCAAATTGAGGCGTACCATATAAAATAAGCATGAAAGCTGCAACTCGGGATTTAGTGAATAACGGACATGTGGTGACCCATATTCAGGAATGTGGGGATTGTCTCAAAATAAATATAAACTCAATTGAAGTTGTCCAATACACATGTGGTTAGCGTGTGGCTATGATATTAATTAGTGAAAACATCATTTTAAATGAAAAATAATCAAATTATAACGAAAAATCGATTTCTCTGAAAACATATTTTACACTATCAAATCTATATATATAACAAGATATTCAACTCAAAATGACCCGAATATAGGGTGCATCGCTTTGAACAGCCATTACTTCATCAATTGTGCAGCGATTTCCATGAACTTGGTCTTATTAAACGCAGAAATGAATTTCCTTTCTGGAAATGTACATATATTGCAATTATTTTTTACAAATGCTGTGTCAAATTTCAAGAAATAACACGATACACATGTAATCCGATAAAGACCTAAGCGATCCCGTAATGGCTGAATCAGTGTACCATAAAATTCGCGCTGTAAACAAATAATATTTTTTCGGAAATTTAAAACCGCTGGCATGTTTCAATAGGAAAGACATGTGTCTATCTAGGTTTAATGGTTTAATTACTGAATGCATGGTGTTTACGTTGAAATGAGACTCGAAGTCCTTAGCTATCCATTATACACCAATCGACTGTAGTTAGAATTATTGATTAATACAGTTTTTCACCACTTTGTGAATGGGGCTAAAATTGGGTGGTTAGTGTTGTAGCTTTTTTGCTTACAAATACTTAAAAATTGAAAATAAACTTGATTTGAATACAATATTTACAATGGTCCTTATACTTTTTTCCATTGTGAATGGGTCCCCCTTACCAGAACCAAATTTGAAGTTTTTTCCGAGAATTATTTTTTCCATTTGGGCAGATACCGGTACTTTTCCCAATTGGGAATAAACAAAATTGCTGTACCAAATTCCATAAATATTACCATCATAACACAGTGGTCTTGTTTCCTTCTTTAGCAAGGGCCTTGGAAATGCCACTTCCACCAAGAGAAAGGCCCCGTCCTCAAAGTGAATTTCTTTAAAATGATGCAATGTTCTCCAAAGATACTTTGGGATTTTTTTCCCTTTTATCAGTTTTGAGGATCACTTTTCCTCAAAAGTGAATGCCAGGCCCTTTCCCCAATTCAATAAAAAAGCCATTAGGTGTGCAACCCATGCGAAAGACAAAAAAGTCTTACCGGACATGAGGTCCAATAACTTATAAAATTTTCCTGACCTGGCCAGCTTTTACCAGACCTCGTTCTTCTTTAACCAAACACAAGAAAATACCATTTATAGAGTTTCTTTTCATTATTACGACGTTCACAATATTTAACAGTTTTAAATCAATAAAATAAAAAAATAATTTTAACCCATTGTATGAAAACATGGTAACAAGAAATACCTTTACAAAAAAGATAAAAGGGCCACGGCGTTGATTTCGTTGGTGTTGATGAAAGATAAAAAGTTATATCAATAAGATAAAAAATAACGAATGCCTGTTTCTGCGAAGTTGTTAGATGCATTACAGGAAAATCAATGACGGGGTGTTGAATGAAAATTAAAACATATAACTTATAAGTCAACTGGCTAGACACGAATCATCCGTACATATTTGAATTATTGTATATTTTTTAAACAATATAAAACACTAGTACTCTCATAGTGGAAATCAAGATGGCAATGTCCGTGCCGAAAAATGTATTTTTGCCATTGTTCGTTTGTTACTTTTGTTTATTTTTATTTTAAATTTTGTTCAATCTCCAGCCATATCAGAAAGAAAGTGATTAGCGTTTATTTCCTATTAACATTCTTGTTATATCTCCAGGGGTGTGATTTTTCCGCGGATTTCCGCGGATTGGGTTCTGCGGGGTCATTTTCACGATTCGCGTACATTCAACAAAAAAAATTGGGGAAAGTACGACCCAATCTGCGGATGTATTTCATAAGCGGCCCAAAACATCCGCATATTACACTGGTATTTTATCTAAGCATTTATTGAAACGAGCGATGTCATTGGCTGTCGCTTCCCAATTTTCCAATTAAAATCGGTCTTTAAAAATGTGTTTCAAATTTCCTTGGTGATTCGATTGCAAATTATTAATAGCGTCTTTGTGAAGCGTTAATGAATACGAACGAATGAATCTCACAAAATCTCGGAGATTTAACAATTATTGAAAAACAAAATTAAATGGGAAAGGGAAGAAACAATAGTGGATATAAATCAGAAAGCGATACCACTTTCTGAATGGGTACGAAAGATTGACTGTATTGGTAAGGCTGAAGTCATATTCTAGTCATGTGAAACAATATTGAACTACGTAAACTGTGGTAAATTGTCGTTAGTTGAACATTGTTGACCTTATGTAGAATTTAAAGGCATTAAGCTCAAACGAAAGATTGGGGTCATCATTCACAGGTATCGGAACACTCATCACAATACTAGTGACTTTGCATAACGTGTAAAGTGATTTAAAAAAGATTTTCATAAAAAGATCTTGTTGATTAGTTTAAGATGGTGTTTGTTTAAATGTCTGTTTTAAGGTTTGTCATTGCGTTATGCACGCAATTCGGGTAGTCAAAAACAGTCTACAGAATTTTCCTACCCTCAGACTTCACCTCAATCACACCCCTGATCTCGACTTAACTCCCTTTGAACTTTCTAAGTGAGAGTAGTGATTTTAAGAATCGCGCTTGGAGTTTGTTACATCACCAGCAAAAATAGCTTTTCGAATATCTGTTTTATTTTAAAGTTAAAAAATCCATTAGTAAAATCAATAGAAAACAGTCTGTATTTTTTTTACATATTCCTATTGTCGTGTTAATTTTTTACCAAAGTTGTACATATTGTTTTTTTGCGGGACATGAGGTCCAACAGTTTGGGAAATATTATCGGACCGCAGTAAAATTTATCAGATATGTCCGAGGTCCAACATCTTTCACATGGGTTGAGGTGTGATGTATTAGGGTGTTGGAAGTTGAAGCATGTTGAAGCTAGTTTAAGCACTGATTTATCATATTCATCTTCTTATTTGAAATCAACTCTAAAAATCAGCATAAATGCCATTATGATTGATACAGGCTAGGTTCATATTGATTGTTAAAACAATTATGCTATTACATTTATTTTTTCAGGGTGGAAACAATGCAGGCCATACAGTTGTGGTAGGAGATAAGAAGTATGCATTTCACATGCTGCCCAGTGGAATCGTCAATCCTAATTGCACAGCAGTTATTGGTTTGTTAGCTCATTAATTACCTTCTTATTATAGCCACATTTTTGTTCACCTCTATGATATGGTTTTGGGGAAAATATTTATTTTTGCTTTTGTGGGAAACCGGTTTTTAACAGGGGAATACAAAGTCCTGGGGTAGTATTTGGAATGTTTTAAGTGTAAAGTGCATATGAAAAAAAATGCAGAGAAGACCCCTTTTAAAAGTACTTTATAAGAATGAAAAAAGCCCTTGATTGCCAATTATTTAATAATTATATTTTGAATAAGCAAACTTTTTGAAATAAAACATTTGTAATATTTCATGGCCAATTTTATAAGCATTTAAACCAGAGTGTGCACCTTGCACTTCTGAAAAAAAATCTTACATAATTGGAGTTTTGTGACAAATAAGCAAAAAATGTGAGCATCGGGACGCATTTATAGTTTAATATTTTCTGCACAGTACACAGTTTATTTAAAATGTCATCTTCACACTTATTTTTTTTTCTGTTTGAAACATTTTTATTGTTTGACACCAATTGGGAATTTGGTTTATGTTTTATGTCATTTTTTTCCCTTTGAAACATTTCAATTGTTTTGACCCCAGATGGGAAATTTGGTTAAACATTTCTTTAAAAAAACAAATCCAACTTGTGCTTATTTGAAGCTCAATGTGTTGATTAAAAATACATGGTCACATAAATATATTACAGGGAATGGATGTGTTGTTCATATAGAACAGCTGCTAGCCGAAGTAAACAAGGCAGTGGCAAATGGTCTTGCAGACTGGCGTACAAGGCTCCTTATTTCTAACAGAGCTCATATAGGTAAGTTTTGTATCTTAGAAAGCTGGGATTTGAGTGTGTGTTTTTTTTGCATCTTATTTGAGGCAGAAATTTAATTAAGCAAGCCCCAGTCCCAATCTCAAAATATGTGTATTTTCCCCCAATGACTGAGTAAAATTCACAATTGGATGTTTCAAAAATGGTTTTGTTTTTGTATTGATAGAAAGAGTCAGTTAAAAACACTTACATGAACAGTTTAAGTCAAAACAACATGATATTTATGTGTTCGAAGGGCCCAAGTGCCATTCTCATAATGATGTAAAAAACACACTGGATTTTTAACTCTTAGCATGCTGTAGGTGTGAAAAACCTTACTTGGGTGTTTGAAGAATTAAACTACATTTAATTTTAACCTGATAACATGTTAGTTTTTCAGGGAAAAGTTTTGAAATTTTAGCTCTTCAACTAGTTTATTTGCTGTTTTTACAATGTTTGACATATTCACACATTTTGAAAAGAAATTGTAAATGTTATCCCTAAAGAGAAATGTTGCACAATACGTCTGTGAACAATTCTTACATATTGGTACAAGGCTAACTTTATATACCGGTAGATGTTCTGTTTCGTGTGTACACATGTACTAGCCAAATTGGTATACCTCCATTACTGGTAATGGGGGCTATATACATGTAGGAGTCACTTTTGTCGGTCTGTCTGTCGGTCTGTCTCGAAATTTCATTCGATCTTCACCAAACTTGGTCACAAGTTGTATCTAGATGATTACTAGGTCAAGTTTGAATATGGGTCATGCCAGGTCAATAACTAGGTCACGGGGTCACTTAGTGTGTTTTAAACCGAAAGTTTGTCCTGACCATAACTATGTCATTTATCGTTAGATTTTAAACTGACTTGGTACACGTGTTCACCATTATGGCACCGTGTGTCGTGTGAAAAAAGTACGTTGGTATCTCAAAGGTCAAGGTCACACTTGGGGTTCAAAGGTCAAATGCTTGTCCGGGCCATAACTTTATCATTTATTGTGAGATTTTAAAATCTCTTGGAAAATTTGTTCGCCATCAGTGGACGGTGTGTGGCGTGAAAGAATTACGTCGATATCTCCAAGGTCAAAGTCAAACTTTGAGTTCAAGGATTACAGGAGTTTTTCAGCACTGTCTGCGCCTCCGGAAAAACAGAGGCACTCCCAAAGCAAACAGACCCGATCTCAAACCGAAATTAAAAAAAAAAATCCCAATTTCCAAAAAAAACAACATTTTTGTGTTTGTTTTAAGAATGAAGTGTCTTATAACTTGTGTGACTAACCAGTGTTTGTTTGGTCAAAAATATCTGCTTTAAGGTTTTGACTGTTCAGTTATTATCTCAGAGTGTAACTGTAACTGAAAAACAAAATTGCAGTACTTGAATAAACGTTGAACATGCCCAATATTGCATCTGTTTCTATAAAGAAGACAAAATAACAAAAAAAAACAAATTTATTTGTTAAACCACTGAATTATTTAAGCATGATAAATTCACAATTTTTTCCCAAATGAGCCGTTTCATCGAAGCAAAAATTCCATAAATGGCCAATTTTGTTGATAAAAAATTCCCAATTTGGTCAGACTCCTTTTCCCAAAATAGGCAGAAAAACCCCTGGTTCATAAATTAGCTTGTCTGGGCCATAACTATGTCATTCATTGTAAGATTTTAAAATCATTTGGCACATTCGTTCACCATAATTGGACGGTGTGTTGCGCGAAAGAATTACGTCGATATCTCCATAGTCAAGGTCACACTTTAAGTTCAAAGGTCAAAACTGACCATAAATGAGCTTGTCCGGGTCATAACAATATTGTTCACTGTGAGATTTGAAAATCATTTGGCACATTTGTTCACCATCATTGGACGGTGTGTCGCGCGAAAGAATTACGTCGATATCTCCAAGGTCAAGGTCACACTTTGAGTTCAAAGGTCAAAAATGGCCATAAATGAGCTTGTCCGGGCCATAACTACATGTATGTCGTTCATTGTGAGATTTTAAAATCATTTGGCACATTTGTTCACCATCATTGGACGGTGTGTCGCGCGAGAGAATTACAAGATATATCCAAGGTCAAGGTCACACTTTGAGTTCAAAGGTCAAAAATGGCCATAAATGAGCTTGTCCGGGCCATAACTATGTCGTTTATTGTGAGATTTTTAAATCATTTGGCTCTTTTGTTAACCATACTTGGACGATATGTCGCGCGAAAGAATTACGTAGACATCTCCAAGGTCAAGGTCACACTTTTAGTTCAAAGGTCAAAAATGGCAATAAATAATCTTGTCTGGACCATAACTATGTCATTCATTGTGAGATTTTAAAATGACTCGGTACATTAATTTTGTTCACAGTCATTTGACGGCGTGTAGTGGGAAAGAATTCAAGAGTTCAAAGGTCAAAATGGCTGTAAATAATAATGGCATAATAATTCTTAAAAAATGCCATAAATTACATTCTCTTGTTTTATGAAGACAGCATGCAAAATAGTCTGTGTCAATGCGGCACGTAGGGGTATACGTCACGTCTGTGACAAAGCTCTAGTTTAAATATAATATTAATTGTGTAAGTTTGATGTGTCTTGTGTAGATCGAAGCTTGTTAAGTACTGTGGAGGCTGTCTTCCCAAAGTCATTTCTTAGACATACACTCAACCTATCACATTGCAAGAGTATATGTTATAACAAATTACAAATATGTAGTTGGTTTTTATATTTCCCCTTTCTGATGGGACATGTCTGATGTTATCAGATTGTGTCTCGCATTTTATTCAATAAAGCACTGTCTTATATTCTTCACTTAATCTTCGTTTTTAAAGGCGTGTGTTTGATTTTTCATGTAAATACTCAGACACCAGTATGACAGATAACAAATAACAGGATGTCTAGCTGTAAAGAGATCATATGAGTCGCGTTCTCAGAAAACTGGGCATAATGCATGTGCGTAAAGTGTTGACACTTTCCGCCTAAATTGGAGTTTTGCTAAGAAGAGACTTCATTTAAACGAAAAATGTCATAAAAGTGGAAAGTGTCGTCCCAGATTAGCCTGTGCGGATTGCACAAGCTAATCTGGGACGACACTTTATGCACATGCATTATGCCCAGTTTTCTCAGAATGCGAATCATATCATAATTTGAAATGAGCCCCGCTGTGGGAAAATGGGGTTTAATACATGTGTGTGAACTGTCGTTCCAGATTAGCCTGTGCAGTGCGCATAGGCTTTTCAGGACAACACTTTCTGGCTAAACTGGTTTTCGCAACAAAAGGCTTCCTTTAAGCAAAAAAATCTCATTAAAGTTGAAAGTGTTATTCTTGTTAAGTCTGTGGGACAGCGCTTTACTCAGAGCGGGGCTCCATTGCATGTTAGTAGGTGTTGTTGACGATATGGAGGTGCAATTATTGTTATTGCAGTGTTTGACCTGCACCAGAAAGTTGATGGACTTCAAGAGTCGGGCAGGGGCAAAGATCTGTAAGTCAGGGAGTTTGTCCGTAATTATACCAGTAGAGAGTATAAAGTGTGATGCTGATCACTTCAACTCTGGATATGCTCAATGCACATTATTATGATTTATCCCTTTCAGTGCGGGAACCCAATTTTAAAGGCCTTTGCAAACAGTTTGGATCCAGATGAGACGCCACAGAACGTGGCGTCTCATCTGGATCCAAACTGTTTGCTATTCTGATAGTATTCTTTGAAAAAAAAATGAAGAAAATGCTTATTTTACAAATTTAGCTGACAACATTTTAGCAGACGACAAATTTCCCAGCATGCAAAAGGTTATTCACTATTTACCACTTGGATACGTATTTTGACGAATGTGTAGTTCCTTAGAAAGTTACATTAAATGTAAGACCTTTCTGACTAAATTCAAGTTTTAAAGGCTTCATTTCCAACCCTGAGTTAATGATGAGCACCAAACTGCATTAAACTTGAACAGACTGTGAGTTACTCGCAGGCTGTTCTGGTTTTATCCTGGTTGCAAAAGCCATTTACACTTAGCTTTTATGGAGAAAAGTGTTAATTGGAATATATTTAAGTGATATGGGCATCTAACAGTTTATAGGTGTCTATTGCAACCGTTGTCTATTTTTGGTGTTTTCACTTCATATACACATATATTTATTAATGCAGCATCAACATACTAAAACAATATCCCGGAAAGAGAAAAATAATGCATTGAATATCAACCGTACTTTTGTTTGACAACTGATCATGCATGTACAATGTGAACCTAAATTTAGTTTAAGTGCAGATTCGTTTATACGACACAAAGACACTATTTTGTTTTACGGATCATTTCGGCTTAGAGGACTGGGCGAGTCATGTAAAATATCGAATATATTTTTGATATTTTTTGGTAGCAAGATGAGTTGCAGATAATTGGTCAGTAACCACATTTTAACTAACTCTTTTGACCTGTTAATTCTTTTCAGCGCAATTCAACAGTGCAAAATGCCCATAATATCATTTTAATAATTGTATGATGTAAATATCATACGATAGCAACACCTGTACATGTAGTGGGTCATTCTTTAAGTTTCCTGCAGATGGTTTGGTTCTGTCACTTGTTAACTGCTAGAATAGTTGTTTTTAAACAGTTATCCACGAAATGTTTATGAAGCTTCCTCCTGTGGACAATTACCTTTTCCATATGTTGTATTTTATTCAGTTACATAAATATTTTACTCTAATTTCCCATTTGGGTTTGTAGTGTGTTTTTTTTAAATGACATACTAATTCCTGTCAAAGGTTTCCTTGGGTTGTGATAAATGGAACTTTGGACAGATATAGAATCAAAACTACTACGTTCAATATTTTGTTTAATAAAATCCTTATTAAAATGATTAAATTCTGACTATGTCAAGGTTGATACCAAAAGAAGATTACTTTGTTGAGATGCCAAGCTATTGATCGTTCACTGTTATAGTTTAAGAAGATTAACCTGCTAAGAATATTCCTGAATTCTGTTTGTTTCAGCATTGGTACCACCAAGAGAGGTATTGGGCCAGCATACTCTTCAAAAGTGAGTTTTAC
Source organism: Dreissena polymorpha (assembly GCF_020536995.1). Taxonomy (NCBI): domain Eukaryota; kingdom Metazoa; phylum Mollusca; class Bivalvia; order Myida; family Dreissenidae; genus Dreissena; species Dreissena polymorpha. The sequence continues at coordinate 139,245,252 of NC_068357.1, forward strand.
TGTTGATACAAATATCACATGGCTGAACACTGAATATCTTTACAAATGTTGTTGTAATGGATTGAATTCGGCCTAAAATGGTATCTGTCTTGTCAAAAATGACATGGTTTTGGATCTGACAATTTCTTATATAGATCAGATGTTAAATGTATTGTAAAAAATATATAATTTGGCTTTAAATGCATGAAAAAACATGTAAAAACTGCGTGACTTTGAAATGTGTATTAATTTTTCAGGCAACTCGAAATGGACTGAGAATGGGCGACTTGGTTGGAGACTTTGAATGTTTCTCCAATAGGTATGCTTAAATATTGTTATAAATACTAATCGTATGTGTGTGCATTAAAAGTTTATGAGGTCCGCCCACGCCTCATGTTGCATTATGTGTGGACCTGGCTTGTGTCCCACTACTCCTATCTAATTAACTAACAAGACTTACAGAAGCTGGGACCAATTTTGAATTAAAGCTCAAATTTCAAGCTATTTAGTTGTTTCTGAAAAGTTTCTTAATTTTGGAGTGGTCTTGTGTTGTGGGGGAACCACACCTGTATGGAATGGTGATCACCAACCAAACTGACCTGCTTCAGTCAACAGAGTTAAATAATCACCACAGAGAGTAATTCAAATATGCTGATGCTATTGGTTTAAATAATTGGTCAAAATAAATTAATGAATTGATAAGTCCAGTTAAGATAGAATATCAGATTTTTTTTGTTTAAGTGGAATATTGACTTGTATTCACTGGTAATTAGAGAAAGTTGTACTTTCATAAGTTTCTCAGAAAAAGTGACATTATGAAAATATAAGATAATTTCACTTATTTTTCTGTTTGAAACTGTTTATAACCAGTTTAAAATCATTGAAATGTCCCTATAAAACCCTAGGAAATAAGAAAAAAAAGTTTATTAGCGAGGCTGTTTTCGGAGAAAACCCGAGCTATTGTCATAGCCAGCTCGTCGTCCGCCGTAGGCGTCATGCTAAAACCTTAACATTGGCCTTAACTTTTTAAATATTAAAGATAGCACCTTGATATTTGGCATTCATGTGTATCTCATGGATCTGCACATTTTGAGTGGTAAAATTTCAAGGTGAACATCATCCTTCAAGGTCTAGTGTCGAAAAAACAAAGTCAAGGGAAGTAATAAGCTTTAAATGGACATAGTTATCTGACCTGCCCACGTATATATTTTTGTTAAATAAATCAAAGATGCGCAGTAGGCGGCATTGTGTTTCTGACAAATATATTGTGGTAAAAGGTCAAGGTCAAGGTTATCCTTTACAGTCTATGGTAAAAAATACAGATTTAAGGGAAGTAATAAGCTTTAAAAAGGGAGAAAATTATTCAATATTGAACATAGCCACTTTATATATTTGGCATGCACGTGTATCTCATGGAGCTGCACATTTTGAGTGGTGAATCTACAGTCACGGTAGTGGCTTTTAATTATTTGCTACTAAAAATAGAGATTTGTTACAGACAATTATTTTCAAGGGAAGTAATTTATATAATTATAAATCTCATATTATATTATTTCCTTACCAAGAATTGAAGTTCTTTTCACAGTTACTGTACAGATTTATTATTTTGATTATTTATAACCCAAATGATTGATTTGTCAAAGTTGATGTTCATTACATACCTGTGGACTTATGTCCATAGATACATGATCAACTCTGGCTATGATCTCTTTTAAACCACAGGCCTTGGTTGTCAGTGATGTCTGACATGGTCATAATTGACTGTGACACCCTCCCCCCCCCCCCTCCCCGTAGCGGTCCATTTTTTCCCCCGGCCAGTTTTTACCCGGGGAAAATTTGGCCTAGGCCAATCTTCCCCCCCCTTGGCCAAATATTCCCCCCCTACTTTAAGAATTATCGTGTAAGTACCTGTTATTGAACAGCACCTATTATCGGACGCTTTGTTTTGGTTCTGTATGCACATGCGCAAAAGTGCGCATGACGTCACATTGATAAACAAATGGTCGCACATGAAGTCCATGACCTACTTGCCTACTTAGCTTGAAACAAATGTGCCGAAAACCGTTTAAAGGAATGCATTTATTGTTATTTACACCGTTTTGTGTGTTTTTTGCTATTACTTTTTGAATGCATTTATCAAAACGTGCATTTACACACCAAAAAGCATATTTCCGTTTGCAATTTTGATTGCAGCAGACGCAGATTTTTTGGCCGAGTCCGGGTCACGTGATAGTCATGTGACTTTGTATATACTGGAGTAGTATTTATGAAGTGTCGGTAATAGGTGATGTTTACATCGGCCCCCATTTTGTTTTGTCTTCTAGAGGTGACATTAATCAAGGAATCTTTGTTATGAATTCTTGAAGGTAGTTTATCGGAAAACTTTACAGATAAATCATTCAATGATTGAACTGTTAGTCATTTGTTAAAACAAAATGTTTTTGTCATTTTAAGTGTTTCAATTTTAAGGTAATTTAACGTAATTTCTTAGGTGTTCGATAACTGGTTCATCCACCATAATTGCAACATGACTCTCGGCCATTTTTTCTCCCCTCGGCAAATCTCCCCCCCCTCCTTATTAAAAGTGAAGAATAAATGTAAAAGATAAGTAAAATAAAAGATAAGAGTGTGTAGGAAGTTTTTGCAATTCTCAATCAAATTCTATTGTTAAAACTTTTACAAGGTAGGGGGGGAAAAACTGGCCAGGGGGGAAACTGGCCGAAATGTGTAGACATATAATATATTAAATAAAAATTAAGGGGGGAAGAATTTGACTAGGGGGGGGAAGAATTGGCCTAGGCAACTTTTTCCCCAGGGAAAAAATGGACTAGTCCATTTTTTCCCCGGGGAAAAATTGGCCAGGGGGAAGAAATGGCCTGTTACACCGGGTTGGAGTGGACAAAATTCAAGGGAAGTAATAACCTTTAAAGGGAGATGATGGCTATACCTGCCAAATGATAAATAGAAATGTTATTTCAATGCGGCGCAGTAGGGGGCATTGTGTTTCTGACAAACACACCAATCTCTTGCACGACAGTTACATTACATTCACCTCTGTGTTGGGCTCAGAACGGACTACTGATATGAAAGCGTCTCATTCATGTAGGGATGGCAAAATTATTCGAATATTCGATTGAATGGTCTGTATTCGAATAACATAATTGACATTCGCATATTCGCAATTTTTTTAAAACGTAACTGCCTTAGTTTGTAATGACCTGCGAGCCGCTTACTAATTGGCTACTGAAATCACTTGGGATTAACATGTCTGATGTGACGTTCTCCGTGTCAAACCAGGTATGTGTATTAGTACGTTAATACACATACCTGGTCAAACTGATAACGCGGCCCGTATCAGCGTTGATTGCGCAATGCAATATACACACTCTAAGAAAGTACCCGAACGGTTGTTTGTCAACGGGGTGCCAATTAACGGCTTTATTTCACTGGCGAATAATAATTAAGTTTCTGTGATCACAGTATGAACAGCCATTAAAATGAGTGAATTACTCAATTTGCGCATAATTTATATTTCAGCTGATCTGTCGATCAGATCTCCGACTTTCATTCATAAAATACCGGATTATTACGCTGGTGGAAAATGTATCGGCATGTTTTGTTTAGTTACAGCGCGTGCTTTAAGTGTATAAGCTCCGCCCATTATTTCCAGAATAACCCATTGAAGATTTTCTTCTATGTTCTATGAAATTTGGCACGTGCTGTGTTAGAATGCTAGGCACGCTTTACGTAACCTACGACGGGCTTCTTGGTTTCTAACCGGCATCGGGCGGCTAGGCAACGACATATGACATTATTCTCGTTTGGAAAAATACGACTCTGTGTTAGTATTGCGCGTGTTGATTTTGCAAAGAAAGTGCATCAAACGTTCAGCGCGAAAAATGACAAAAGTGTGTCGTTCTGGCATTGATGTACGTTATAAAGCAAAATAAAATTATATTTGATCTTGAATATTTGGTGTACTTTGCATGCCTTATGATATGTTTCTTTATAAAAATGTACACGCAATCGTTACTTTAGCATTTCAAATAAAAATAAAATGATATAACATGATATTCTCTCTTCTTTTTGTGCCCGATTACAGTATCGGTCATAGTATTAGCTGACAGCGATACAATTATTTGATAGCAACGTTAACAAACAGCATCGTATTCAGCATACAGATATAACTTACAAAGCAATGGAAGTTAACACAGAACAAGTTTTACTCTTTTTTGATATATTTCGCTTTAATAGGCTTTATCAAAGTTTGTTTTTACAATTAAGCTCCATTTCTTTCTATTTCTCAACACAACAATTGTATATTCAATTGTATTTCTGTGTCAATTTATATCAAATATCTCAACTGGATACGATACTGAGTAAAAGAAGTTATATCCAGCCAGCCGTTTTTTGCGAATATTCGAATATTCGATTGAATGGATTTGCGATTATTCGAATACCGATATAGGAATTCGATGCCATCCCTACATTCATGTCATGATCATTCCAAGCGTTGATCATTGAGGTTAACGTCACTCTATAAAAAAATATGTACAATTGTTTACATTTGTGAAGTGCGTGGAATGATTCCATCTGTGCAAATGGGCAATAAAATAGTTCCAAAGAGTTGCATTAAAACTCACAAGTTTTTGCATGATTTATCGTAAATTTAAAAGTCATATTAATTAATTTAATGCATGCGATCTTAAATATCCACTCAAATATACATTGAATGTGTTTGTTCGGTTTTACCTATTTGGTAGACAAAATGGCATGCTGAGCCTCAGGCAGAGGTGTATGTGAGAGCAAGGAATGACAACTCTGCGTGGAGATTAACAAACACACCTCTTGTTGGGTCACTAGGTCAAAGGTCAAGGTCACTGTGACCTCTAAAAAAAAAAAAAAAAAATTATGACAAGCTTTCGTAGCCGAGCGTGGCACCCGTTATGCGATGCTCTTGTTAATTTATGGTTTCAATTTAAATTTTTACACAGCCCAACTGAAATTGGAACTTCATTATTCATTTGTTAGGTTACATTCCATTAAAAGTAAATCATTCTAGCACTTGCATTACTTGAAGTTTCAAACTGGGAATATGCTAATTGATAGAAATTAATAGCTATAGGAAAAAATAGACCCCCTTTGGACTGCACAGGCTAATAGGGGAAGGCAATTTAAAGCACATGCATCACGGTAAGCCCTGTTTTCCCATGGCGAGGCTCAATGATCGTTGTTTTCTTCAGGTTTGAAGCCCTGGTTGAGTACTTCAAGAAGCATCACACGGGCCTGGAAATTGACGTTGAGAGTGAACTGAAAAAGTACAAGGTCTGTATGAGATGTGGCTTCTTTTCGTATGACAATTGAGCTTTTTTGTACGGTACAATATGTACCCACCAAAATGAAGTAAATAGGATTTACTGGAATCAGCTTGGACATCTGTCTTCTGTCTCTTGACACAAATTTGTATGGAGATTTTCTCTAATACTTTTCAATCTACTATATTCCAGCGATTGTTTTTCTAGTTAGGAAAAGTACCAGTAATGTACAGTACAAATTGGGAAAAATTAGCACAAAAAACCCTGAAATTGGGTAATTTGCTTCATGAAATCTTAAATTGCTTGATGTTAATTGCACAAACAAATAACAATATTCTTTTACATGTCTTTTGGCTTGAAATGTTTAGTTTCAGTTATTATTTTATTTATATGCTTGCAGACGATGTACTTTAAGAATGAAATTGACAAAATTTTCCTTCAGTTTGGGAATATTCTAACAACAATTGTAAAATGTGTAGTTTTTATTTAATAAAAAGTAAACCTTTTACGGGTTCTTTATAAGGAAGGAAAAAATGGCAGTTTTCATACTGTCCTACGTTAAAAATTAAATGTTCCCCTTTTATGCTCACCTGAGCACAACATGCTCATGGTGAGCTTTTGTGATCGCCTTTTGTCAGTTGTCCGTCGTCCGTTGTCAACGTCAACATTTGCCTTGTTCACTCTCTAGAGGCCACATTTATTGTCCAATCTTCATGAAATTTGGTCAGAAGTTTGGTCATAATGATATCATGGATGAGTTTTAAAATGGTTGCGTTTACTTGAAAAACATGGCTGCCAAGGGGCGGGGCATTTTTCCTTATATGGCTTTAGTAAAATCTTGTTAACACTCTAGAGACACATTTATTGCCCAATCTTCATGAAATTTGGTCAGAAGATTAATCCCAATAATATCTTGGATGAGTTCGAAAATGATCCTGGTTGGTTGAAAAACATGGCCGCCAGGGGGCGGGGCCTTTTTTTCTTGTATGGCTTTAGTAAAACCTTGTTAACACTCTAGAGGCCACATTTATTGTCCGATCTTCATGAAACTTGCTTAGATGATTTGTCCCAATGATATCTTGGATGAGTTCAAAAATGGTAGCCTTTGCTTGAAAAACATGGCTGCCAAGGGGCGGGGCATTTTTCCTTATATGGCTATATTAAAATCTTGTTAACACTCTAGAGGCCACATTTATTGTCCAATCTTCATAAAACTTGGTCAGAACATTCATCCCAATGATATCTTGGACGAGTTTGAAAATGATGCCGGTTGGTTGAAAAACATGGCTGCTAGGGGGCAGGGCATTTTTACAATATGACTATAGTAAAACCTTGTTAACATTCTAGTTATGTTATAAAGTGCTGCTTTAATGTATTCTTACAATGAAGACAATGTTAAGTTCACAGGCAGCAGTATCATAAATTTATGATACTGCTGCTTGTGGTTAAGTTAATATCCTTCCTATTTCGCATATTAAACTTGCAATAATCTATAGATTCTTAAAATTAAATAACACCATTAATTCATAACCTCTTTAAAATTATTTATTTAATTCAGTTGCCCAATCTTCATGAACTTTGGTCAGAACATTATTTTCCTGTGTAGTAAAGTTTGGTTTTATTATGTCATTATTATGTACCATTAACTGTTTTTTTAATTTTTCATAACACAGAATTTTTAGCTTGGCTGTTTTGTAATAGTCAGCTCGTCGTCCGCCCGCCATAGGCATCGTGCTTAAACCTTAACATTTGCCATAACTTTTTAAATATTGAAGTTAGCACCTTGATATTTGGCATGCATGTGTATCTCATGGAGCTGCACATTTTTGAGTGGTAAAATTTCAAGGTGAACATCATCCTTCAAGGTCTAGGGTAAAAAAAACAAAGTCAAGGGAAGTAGTAAGATTTAAATGGACATAGATATCTGACCTGCCCACGTATATATTTTTGTTAAATAAATCAAAACGGCGCAGTAGGCGGCATTGTGTTTCTGACAAACACATTGTGGTAAAAGGTCAACATCAAGGTCATCCGTCAAGGTCTACAGTAAAAAATACACATTTAAGGGAAGTAATAAGCTTTAAAGGGAGATAATTATTCAATATTGAACATAGCCACTTTATATTTTTGGCATGCATGTGTATCTCATGGAGCTGCACATTTTGAGTGGTGAATCTACAGTGACGGTAGTGGCTTTTAATTATTTGCTTCTAAAAATAGAGATTTGTTAGAGACAATTATTTTCAAGGGAAGTAATTTATATAATTATAAATCTCATATTATATATTTCCTTACCAAGAATTATAGTTCTTTTCACAGTTACTGTACATATTTATTATTTTGATTATTTATAACTCAAATGATTGATTTGTCAAAGTTTTTTTTTAAATGATATAATTATCTTTTTTTTTCTTTCCTGTACTAATTTGTGAATGGTAGGGTTCATTACATACCTGTGGACTTATGTCCATAGATACATGATGACCTCTGGCTATGATCTCTTGGATAAACCACAGGAATTGGTTGTCAGTGATGTCTGACTTGGTCATTTTTTACTGTCTACAGACCCCGTCCCCCCCCCCACCCCGGTTGGATTGGACAAAATCCAAGGGAAGTAATAAGCTTTAAAGGGAGATGATTTCTATACCTGCCAAATGATAAATATAAATTTTATTTCAAAGTGGCGCAGTAGGGGGCATTGTGTTTCTGACGGACACATCTCTTGTTGGGTCACTAGGTCACATGTCGAGGTCATTGTGACCTCTAAAAAAAAAAAAAACAATTCTGACAAGCTTTCGCAGCCAAGCGTGGCACCCGTTATGCGGTGCTCTTGTCATAATTAACATAACTGTTTTAGTCATTATTGATTATGGTAAGCCTATCAACTAAGAGATATCTGAAGGAAAGACAACATATACACAAAAGACCCTTTTTACAATAGGCCAAAATTGATAAGAGCGCAAAGTCACGTGACTCGCAGAACTCCAGAACGAGGCTGAACGTGTATAAATTTCCAATAGTCCCGCGCAACGCCGCATCTTATTTTAACATTTCACTCTTTTGAACATTCGGAGATGTAACGACTGAGAAAAGTCAGAATAAGTGATAAATATGTACTTGACATTATAAGTGTCAATACATTTAATAAATTGTCTTGATTAAAGTACTTGTTTTTCTTCATTTTTTCACACATTTGACACGCTTTGTTAGAGCTTTAATATCGCGCTGTTTGAATAAAGATCTATCTTGTTTATTGATACATCTGTTGTTTAATAGCCCATGTGTTCCGCATAAACCTATTATCTCGTTATGATCAGATATGGTGCCGACAAATACTAAATAAAGGCATGGTGTCATAAACCACCCGTGGTAGATGCCTGGTCATTGAACATCATGTATGGTACCCCGGCCAATGTATTCTTGTGGTAGAAGTAGTACGTAGTCATTTCTAAAACGTATGTAACGTCAAATACTCAAACTAAATACTGTACAGATATTAGCCAGTTTAATCATAATTATACAGAGAATGCTGGACATTCGTCCTAGCCTAGTTTTCACACAGGCGGTCATTCGTTCCTATGTTTTTTGCACGGAACATATAGTGACATCTAGAGTCCCTGGTTTAATGACAACCTTAACATTCGTGCCTTCGTTATTTTGATAATGCGAATAATGGTTTCTATATAATTTTTACAGCCCGGACATTCGTTCCTCCGTTATTTGGACAGCCTGGAGATTCGTTCCTTAAAAATTGCTATCCTGGTCAATTATAATTATAATCACATTTTATCAAAATAATATGACACTCGGAGCATTTTATCTGGTAATTTAATATGTCGTTATTAAAATAGTTAAAAAAATTATCATGTTTTGTGTTATACTTTATATTTTGGTAATATTTTATCATGATCATGAGAATGAAAACGTTTAAAATATTCGAATATATCGACTTACACTGAGATCTCTAATTTGCCAAACCTTGCAGAAATCTGGACGTTAAAATTATGTAGGAGTATATATATCCGGTCTGTCAAAATAATGTTGGAACAATTGTCTGGGATGTCTAAATAGCGTGGGAATGAATGTCCGGGTAGTTAAAACAATGTATGAACGAATATCCGCCGTGTCAAAATTAGCGTAGGAATGATTTTCCTTGTGAAAGAATTTTCGGATACATAATCAAGTGCTTAATACTTATAAATACATTTGAAATGTTTATTAAATTTTATGCTATTACAAGCACGAAACCTATTTAGCGGGTTACCCGGTACCGCTAAAATAAAACTCCGTCATTACATAGTTTTATAAAGAGTGTTCGTTAGTGTATAGAAGAACACAATTAAAAGAAGCATTTTAATTGACCGGGGTTAAAGAGTGTTTCCGAAAATTAAAGACACACATACACAAGAGAGATTTTTGACATGAAGTGACATATATTTATCACTCATAATCACATTTAAAGAGAAATCAAGGTGCATGCGTAGACAGTTCAGTTTGCTCCACACTCGTTTTTACACTTGTATAAAAGAATTCTTCAATATTGTCTTTCACTGTAAAAGAACATTAATTAAAGTTAAACGAAAAATGACATAACTTGTAAAAAGTTCATGTGCTTTGTATTTCTTATTGCTTTTTCTTATGATTGAGTCAACACACATTTTACACGTTCGATCGTTCGTGAAAAATATTACAGACCAACAAACATACCTTTGAGAATTTAAGTTATAAAATAACGTTTTGTATTAAACAACTTTTGTATGGATTTGTTTTTTGCAATTATCAATGTTTATTCTTCAGATCACATTTGCTCTGAGGATAATGGGTATATTGAATTTGAATAAAGATTAAATAAAATGTATATACACGTATGCACTGGTGTTGCTACATTCTATGGCTTGCAAAGATGACGTAGGTGTGAGAATGTTTATTTTATAACACCTCATCAATTTATTGACTAAACAACACATCCATGTATGCATGTGTTTGCCGTAATTGTAACCAGTGTCAGTGCGTGTGAAAATCCCGAATGTAATTAATTAAAATCAACTGTTTTTAATCATCGATATGCTCCGCCAAATATCTATACACGATCAGCCCCTGAAATTCGACGCGTCACTTGATATCTAAAAATAGCAACAGCGGTAGTATTGTGAAACTGGTCTATTTTGCAGTATCTATCTCCCTTGTTTAACCTGCTGAGTCATGTTTCCCAATCTATTTTTACTTCTGCCGTAGAATTTGTTAGACCCCAGCGTTTCAAAACACTTAAAGGGTAAATAATTTAAAAAAAATGCATATTTTTCTAGTATAATGACATTTTTGGCTAAGTTGTTATTTTTTGTGTAAATCTGTACTTATTGTTTCGTCACATTTGTTATCAGTTTGTAGCAAATTAATCTATAATGGGAACAATTACTGATAAGCCATCTTTGAGAAATTCCCTGCAGATATTTATGGCAAGCAAAATGCACATTAATTCCTTAAACCACGGTTTAACAGTTAACTATATAGTTAAGATGCTTTGAACCCGGGTTCAAAGTGCCGTTTGCACATTAAATCCTTAAACCCGAGTTCAAGAGTTTGAACCGCAGTTCAAAGTGTGTCTAAAAATAGATACAAATCTGTTATCTGAGACAACCAATTAGCGGAGCTTAAACCACAATTTGCTATATATAGAAGGTAAATGCCGCGATTTCATTGGTCCTCTCTTAACTATAGGGTTAAGAGACTTTAAACTGCGGTTCAAAGTCTTAAACTGCGGTTAAGAGGCGCGGAATGCACATTAATTATTTAACAGTTAATTATATAGTTAAGAAATTTTGAACCCGAGTTCAAAGTGCCGTTTGCACATTAATTCCTTAAACCCGAGTTCAATAGTGTAAACTGCGGTTCAAAGTCTTAAACTGGGGTTAACAAGCGCGGAATGTACATTTATTATCTAACTGTTGAATATATACAGTAATAATACTAGTTGTTAATTCATGTTGTCGTTTTATTACCAAATTTATGAATGTAATCTCAATTTCTTAACCCGGAAGTGGATAGTTCCGATTTATTTACGGAACCACATACATTGATAAATATGAAAAAACACTAGTTTAATGATATAAATCCTTTATTAATCAAAATCATATGTTCAACCTCTCCTATACCACTTTACCATTGTAACGATTTGGAAAACAGACCGGACTAAAACATCCGTATTAATAATAATAATAACAACAAATAAAAGCTTTATTTTCAAAACGTTACACAAAAAGGAAAAATGGAAAAATGACATGACAACATTTTTTTATGACAATTTAACTTTACTAATACAAGAATAATGGTTATGCATTAATTAAAAATAATTTAACAAAGCGGGATGCTAAGAGTTCTTTATCGACGCACTCCCACTCAATGAGGTCTATTAATGTATAAAGTTTCAAACTGATGCTATTAATACTTTTTAACGAGACAAACGACGGACAAGTGATCCCTATAAGAAAACATTGGGTAGAAAACAATATTAATGCACAGTATTCGATACAAAAGCATTTGTTCTTTAACAGAAAATACAAATGTACTATGATTTTAACATAATTATACTATGTACAACAACCTCAAGGTAGACATAATGTAATACAAATTTGTAGTTAATTAAATAAATAAACTATAAAATGAATCATAAACATAATTGTCTCGCGTTCTGAGAAAACTGGACATAATGCTGGTGCGTAAATTGTCATCCCAGATTAGCCTGTTCAGTCCGCACAGGCTAATAAGGGACGACAATTTGCTCTTTTATGGAATGTTTCGTTTTAATGATGTCTCTTCTTAGCGAAAATCCAGATAGGGCGGAAAGTGTCACTTTACGCATAAGCATTAATTCCCATTTTTCTCAGAACACGACACAATTATGCATGTTCAAAACCATTTCTAGCTACATTTTCCCACATTCTCTTTCACTATTGCTTTAACTTATATTTTAATGGGACCGTTTCATCAAAGATCGTACGACAATCTTAATTTATAACTTAAATTAAATAACAAAAAATATACAAGCTGTTGATAAATAGCTCCGCAAGATATAAGCCATCGGTAAGAAAATGATGAAATAAATGATTTTACTTGAAATAAGCAAAAATATGCTTCGGTCTGTTAAAAAAATGTTTCTTTGAAATTCGTATCGTATTCTAAATTTGTCGTACGATGTTTGATGAAACGGGCCCATAAGAATATAAGTTAAAGCAAGAATTTGACAGTATTTGAGTGATCTCAGCTATATCATACTCTTGGACACACTCAAATACTGTTTACAGAAAATACTCTATTTGTAACATAATTATACTATGTACAACAACCTCAAGGTAGACATAAGTGTAATACAAATTTGTAGTCAATGAAATTAACAAACTATAAAATGAATCATTAACATAATTGTGTCGCGTTCTGAGAAAACTGGTCATAATGCTGGTGCGTAAATTGTTATCCCAGATTAGCCTGTGCAGTGTGTAAACTAGGAATAAATCGGCCTTTTTTGTGGAGATAAATAACGAAATACACTTTTGTACAAAGTCTACATCTTAACGTGTCTTTTTCGATCGTAATGACCTACCATTTATTGACCTTTTTGCCATTCAATAAAGCATATATTAAATTAAGAGTACGCTTTATGGAATGGCAAAAAGGTCAATAAATAATAATGCCGGTGTCACGGTCCTGAACAAGGGGTTTCCGCGCGTATATATGAAAAAAAACTGCATATTTTACAAATTGAACTGTCTTTGCATGTATTTGTATATTGAAATCTGTTTACTAGTGATAATGAGTGACAACAATCTAGCATTTACTGATACATGTACCATAAATCTATACTTTTAATTTATTTTACGCAAGTATTTTATATCCCTATTGTGATCAAACGTGATTGCTTGTTTTCATGATATTTCGAACACTGCAGTAACGTACGATCTTTAAACGTAATAGCAGAGGTTACATTTGCCAGTACCCGTTAAATACGTTATTATTATGTTAAAACTGGCTAGTATATATACTATAATACTATGTAGTTCATGCTCATCCATTTCGGACAAATGTCTTTTTGTATGCCCCCGAAAGTGGGCCTATAGTGATTGCACTGTCCGTCTGTCTTTCCGTTACACTTTGCGTTTAGGTTTCGAAAAATGTGAAAAAACGAGCATATGCCATCCTATGGTGGCAAGCATTGTTTAAACATGTTAAAATATTTTATTAATGCAACTGTTTAGTTATTGGCTTTAAACTTTGGCTTAAATGTCTGCTCAATATGCCAAGAGATGACATGAAGGCATCATAAATTGTGTTTAATGACCTGCCACATGTGGTTTAATTTTACTCAGGGACCTACACAAGTATAGGCCCCTGGAAAGGCCTGGATTTAAGAAACTCTGTTTTAGTCTGGACAGTATCCTATCATATCGAGATAATCGGTTTGTGATGAACGAAGTGGCAATTAAACACTGGGTTAAAAAGGCTTAAACAAAGAGTGTCAAAATTCGTGTGAACAATTAAAAAAAAACAATTACATTTATCAAGAGGATTTATTTAATCTGTAACAAGGTAAGTTTTTACAGACATATAAAGGTTCAAATCAGTTAATACTATATGTTGATTGCATAAAATCAATCTTTGTGTTGTTTGTTTTCGTCCTTATTTGTGTTCGTTCATTGAATTGAATTTATTCTGAAAGAATTTCCATTTCTGAATATTTTTTTGTTCTTAAAAATGGTCGCGAAGATGTGCCAAATAGAGATTGTTATGGTAACCGTATCACGATGCGGTTCATCAAATGCAAACATTAGCGAAATGGCCGCTGTCTTGACGGCCAAAACTTGCGCATGTGAAAACCTGACGTCATTATCGGAATCCCCAAAACCTCCTATGATATTAATAAGTAAAAACATCATTTTGAATGAAAAAAATCAAATTATAGCGAATAATCAATTTCTCTGAAAACACAATTTTCACTATCAAATATAACAAGGTATTCAACTCAAAATGACCCGAATATAGGGTGCATCGCTTTGAACAGCTATTACTTCATCAAGTGTGCAGCGATTTCCATGAACTCGGTCTTATTAAACGCAGAAATAAGCGATCCTGCAATGGCTGAATCAGTGTACCATGACATTCGCGCTGTAAACAAATAACATTTGTTGGAAATTTATAACAGCTGGCATGTTTCAATAAGAAAGACATTTGTCTTTCGAGGTTTAATGATTTAATTACTGAATGCATTATGCATACGTTGCAATGAGACTCGAAGTCACTAGGCTTAGCTATCCGTTATACAGTCAAGTTACCATTACCGGATCAGTAGCGTAATAAAGTTGTTCTGATGAAAAGCAATAAATGTTTTGAAACTTCTTTTACACCAGTTTGATTAAATATTACTTTGCTTACTGATTCAGCACATAGTTTTATTTTTAATCGCAGGCAAAATGTATTTGTGATACCTTTTTTTTCGCCGCAGAATTCATGCATTAACGGATCAGTTGTAGCCATAACGGATCACGTGATCGAAACCACTCCGGGGGCATCTAACATGCTATTTGAATTGTCGACACATGAACTGTGTTGTTTACAATGACCAAGTTACATTGCCAGTTATAAATAATATTCATTATTTTTTGTATTGTTTTCTATATGTGACCTTGTATATACACGTTTCGCATGGTGTTCTTGTGTGAATTATCTGTTGAAAAACCTAAATAGATCGAAAAGATGGGCATCTTATAAACCATGTTAATTGTTTTAATCATATCTAATCATCGGTATTGAACATGGAACATAAATAAAACATTACGAGTGAGATCATTTATTGAAAGAATCAACAAGATGTGCATATATTTTAATATATTATATTATCAATACGCATATAATCACGCTTGATCTGTTATTGCCCTAATTCTTCATTTCATTTAAGGTGTTGCAAAATCTTAAACACGAATCAAAACTGAAACGGACTTTTGCAGGGAGAAAGACTACTAAATGGCCTTTAAATTAATGCGTAAACTCTTTACTTTTCAACAGAGTTTTAGAATGTGGCCGCGAATAATGTTAAACCTCTTTTTGGAAACGAGACGGAAGTAAACAAAGTCGTATATACATGTCGCCAAAACATACCAAAATGTTTAACAACGAATAGCTCCATTTACGACTCAATCAATGCATTTAAAAAAAAACGGCCTTGAAGATGCTGTGTGCAAAATATCATCTAAAAATGTCAACTATTTATCGCGATACGCATGGTCTTCAACATCAAAGTGATGCGCTATGGGTAATGATCCGGTAATGGTAACTTGACTGTACAGTCAGTCAACCAGTTTAGAATAACCTGGCAAAAAACGTTAATTCACAAGTCCAGTCTACAATAATTTATTTCGGGATTTAGTGTCAATGTGAGATGATGTAAAAATAAAGGGTAAAATTTATTTTGTATGATAACAGGTTAGGCCAGACGGCATATGCATTTTTTTGTCAAAAATAGCCAATTAAAGTTCACCTTTTCGGAAAATTATTTAAAATCATTCAACTTACAGAATTAGTATTTCAAAACATTATCATGGCATTTGTTTTCAATCAGCATTTTTTGTATTTGAAAATAATAAAGCCTTCTATTTCCATATGCGCATTTCAAAACATAACGCATTCAATCAGTTCTGGTTAACTTTTTGCTGCATTTATCCCCCCCCCCCCCCCTGTAAGCATAATACAAAAGCTTTCTTACTAAAACTTTGTTACTTTATTCCTTTACCTAATGTATACCTTAGACACTTATCATTTTGTTTTTATTTGGGCATTATGGAAAATTAAATACAAATTAATCGGAACTGCTGATTTTCCAGAGCTTATTGACAAACTGTACACTAATCCGAATCGACTGTATTTCGGCTAGGGGTATTTCTATCAGATTTATACCACAAAAGGATCACAAAGAAAATATATTAATATAACCTTATCTGCTGCAATAACCTCACACTTTTGACGAAGTCTGCGTTGTCTGCAAAACCACTTTGAAGTTTTCTTTCTATATCTTGGAATGCTGTTTCAAACGTACGTAATAATTCACTAACTTCATCCGCCGCCATCTTGATAGAAATGCGCCAGGAACAAAACAATATCACATGACGAAATTGGTTAATAATTAATGTGTAGAGACAACCAAACACCTAAAAGTCTTAACCAATTTTTCAAAGTCTTAAACTGCGGTTCAAAGTCTTAAACTGGGGTTAAGACGCGCGGAATGCACATTAATTATTTAACAGTTAACTATAGAGTTAAGAGACTTTGAACTCGGGTTCAAAGTGCCGTTTTCACATTAAATCCTTAAACCAGAGTTCAAGAGTTTGAACCGCAGTTCAAAGTGTGTCTAAAAATAGATACAAATCTCTTATCTACATAATTCAGAGACAACCAATCAGCGGAGCTTAAACCGCAATTAGCTATATATAGAAGGTAAATGCCGCGATTTCATTGGTCCTCTTTTAACTATAGAGTTAAGAGACTTTGAACTGCAGTTCAAACTCTTGAACTCGGGTTAAAGGATTTAATGTGCAAACGGCACTTTGAACCCGGGTTCAAAGTATCTTAACTATATAGTTAACTGTTAAACCGTGGTTTAAGGAATTAATGTGCATTTCGCTTGCCATAGATATTGATCATTGCAATGTGTAACTTTTTACCACTCGGCTTTGTTAGCCAGGTAGTGTCTGATACAGTTAGAAAACCAGCATGAGGTGCCCTGAACAAATTGATAATGACCACAGACTGACAGAATCATGATTCCTAGGTACTTAATTACCCTCTCACTGTGCTCTATGCCAGATTTAATATCAGTGGTCAGTAATACAAGCTAGTTGAAGTGTTTGATATATTTTATTTTACAGAAGGAGTATTAAATGCATGTTTTTAACAATTAACAAAAAATATGTAATTTAAATGGGAACTTCATATCAAAACGAGATTCCATAATAATTCCCTTTATATAATCATATTTAAGATATGTTAACACATATCAAACGGATACTCTATGAAAACAAGAAAGAAATAATTTCAATTATAAGTTTCTGGATATAGAAATCAGAATGAGAATAACATTCAAAGTCAAGATTTACCTTTCTTATTTGCAGAGTTCATTTATCAAGATTTAATCATTTTTAGGCTTTTTGCATAAAAACGATGTCAGAAAATTGAAAATAAAATGGTAATGAATGATACACATTACACAATATTAATGAAATGAAATATAAAATCGATACATTTTCATATTTCTAAATTGTTTAGTGTAAAACAGCGTACTGTTGAATAATATGTTTATAAATTATATTAAAGTAAACGGCAATACCTTTAGGTAATTGAATTACTACTAATCAGCGGTGTCATCCTGACCGGAAATAAGCGTTTGTCGAATAAATATTTCAGCATTACATAAGTGCTCACAAAGTAACATAACCTGTAACCATCCGGCAATACCACACCTGCATACGACAGTTGAGTTCGAAAATGGTTTGGATAATTTCGATTTCAGACACTCCGATACCGATTTTTTCGATTCGATTCATCTTCAAACCTAGTTTTATCATATATTCACTCTTCTGCCTCAAAATAAACATTTCTGTTCAAAAGTGTCGCATACCTAGATATCTTGGGCATTTGTCAAATTGTGTATTTGTTTGATATATTTTGGTTGGTTCAACAGTGTTTTAAAAACTGTTGAAAATGTGTAAAATTAACATTTGTAAGGAATATTTTGCAAGAAACTGCCAAATGTCTTTCAAACTATGTCAATATTTCTATAAAACACATAAGAAAGAATAGCAAGTAAGGACTCAATTTTAATATAAAAAATCTTCTGACTTGAAGATTGTGTTGAATACACAACAATATAAAATTAAATAAAAAATCATAAGAACATCTGGAATCAGTGGAGTGATAGTACTCTCACTATTATACTTATATCCAAATCCGCTACAAGCATGTCTACCATTTAGCCGTGACAGCAACACCTGTTACCTGTAGGACAAAGCTCATTCTCTAATAAACGTAACAAATTCCCAACAGAAACAGAACTACTTTTCTGGCTGGCGACTTGAGTAGTTGCACTTGTGTTACCTCTTAGTCTTGCTAAATCAACGTTATGTTTGCATCCGTGAAGCACAGTTTACACTTTGCTTTATCAGGAGGGCTACCATCCCGAAACCCAAAATACTACCACACTTTTGATTTTAGCTTCTTAGGTGCATCTGATATTTTCAATTTGTCGGCCTCAACTTGTTTAGCCATTTTGACGCTTTGTCCGAAAGTAGACCGTAACGCGCTTATTGATTGGATGACTAAAGTAATAAGCATCCAATCGCGCGCGTCGTAATTACAGGTAAAGATAAAACCTACAACTTCCTGTATTAAATAGTCAGAATACAGCGAGTTTTACGTATCTATGTAGATATATGTGTATATGTTAAAGAATCGAATCGAATTTAGTCGGTTTGGTATCGTAATCGAATCGACGCATTTCGAACCGATTTTCGATGCATCGAATCGTTGCAACTCTAGTGAATATAATAATTTTACAGCCTATTTTAAAGTCAAATGCATGCAATAACACTCCACCATATTCCTACGTATGACTTCATCGATATACATTGCTGCAACGATTTTGACAGTGCAGGAATTTCAAATATGTTGGATTATTCTCACAACAAACAACATATAATGGACTAAACACAAGGTAAATACAAATATATCAATATATTAGATCTTGGAGAACATTATCTTGCTTAATGCAGTGCACTGTATTGACAAAATGCGAACAACAAAAATAATGTGCACCGATATTCGGATCAGGATTGAATTCGGATGATATTTACATGTAATATGTGAAATGTACATTACAATATGTAGAAAAGTGAAAACATGTGAACAGTCTAGAAGACACATTATCTTCATGAAATTTTGACATATCTTGGAAGAGTTCAAAAATGGTTCAGATCTGTTAAAAAAACATGGCCGCCAGGGGGCCATTTGTTGTTCATTCTTCATGAAACTTGATTAGAACATTATTGTGTTTCATTGATATCTTGGGCTGCAAAGAACAGGTCATTTCTTTTATCTCAGGTGAGCGACTTTGGGACTTTCAGGCCCTCTTGTTTCTGTAATCTTATTATTGTGACTATAGGCTTGTTCAACAAAATTGTAAATAGGAAACAACAATGTCTAGATGTGTCCTAAGTGGTAACATTGTAGAATTTTGGTTCTCTACTAAGTTTCTGCAAATCATGACTTTGCTGAAATGGGATGTAGCCTCTTTAAGGCAAATACAACTAGAGAACCTGACCACTCTTATAATGTTCTTTATACCAGGCTGGTTAGTTTAGTTGCTAGAACACTGGACTATACAAACACAGATTGGGGGTTTGTTTCCAGACTAGGTCACATATTTTGTGTTGTGATCTATCATAAAATAATTTTTAACCGTAATTACTCTATGTTTTCAGACACTTAAAAATAATTTAAAAAATTGTGTCCGAAACTTTAGATACAAAAAATATTCAAAAATTACAGGTGTCCCAAAATTTAGACACAAAAATTAAGGTGTTTGAAAATTATAATTATTTTGAAATAAATGCAATAAATGGATGAACAATAATTTTCTTGTGATTAACTCTTCATCTTTTTCTGCTTAGAAACTTCACAGCTTTGCTAACTTGCCTAAAATGATAAAGAATGAAAAAGTAAAAACAGAAAAAATTCTGCTTCCTTAATAGGACGACACTGTTTCAAATGATGTTGAGTCCATGATTTTCTAACAGTGTACATAGCTATTTACCCAATTACGCAAATATAATGGTCCATTGCCTCCAGGCATGCACCTGCCAGGTTTTATTACCTTAATCCAGTTGTAAAAATCCATGATCTAAATGTCACGAGATAAGCGAAAACAGGGCTGAAGTCTGTAGAATAGCACGGTAAAATAAAAAAATAGTGTTATTAATTATGGACCAAAAACCCATATGTCCAAAAATTAAAGAGTCAAGAAAACTATTTTTGCTAAAAAAAGGTGTCAGAAAACTTGAGTGTCAGAAAACTGAGTAATTGCGGTAGCTATTGTTCCGGTACCTCTGATTTAAGACAGGCAGTTTCTGCTGTGAAACAGCTGTGATTTTGACAGAAATAATGTTTGAAAGGGCAAACAAATGCTTACAAAAACATGCTTTGCATCATAACTGATTCCAGTACTGATTCAGAATTTTGTCCCACAAATAAGACTTTGTAATAAACACTTATTCAGTATTAGGAACCAACTGATGGTAACATTTTTATGCCCTCTTTCGAAGAAAAGGGGATATATAGTTTTCGCACTGTCTGTCTGTAAGTCTGTCACACTTTTCGTGTCTGCTCTCTATTTCAAATACTTGTCATCCGATCTTTACCAAACTTGGTCAGAAGTTGTATCTAGACAATATCTAGGTCAAGTTCGAATATGGGTCATGCCGGGTTAAAAACTAGGTCACGGGGTCACTTAGTGCATTTCAAGGATTTAGCATGGTCAAATGCTCATAACTTCTATCAAAGGGTTTATAGAGGGCATTTGTCATCCTATGGTGACAGCTCTTGTTAGAATTCTTCATGTGTTTAATTTAAACATGTAATACATGTCACTATAGGACTTGGCCGAGCAGATCCGTCCACTGGTTGTTGACACCATTCCTTATCTGAACAAGGCCATTACCTCTGGGAAAACCGTGCTGGTGGAGGGAGCCCAGTCTAATGTGCTGGATATTGACTTTGGTAAGTGATTGCACTATCAATGTTCTGGTGTGCTAGATAGTTAATATGTGTACTTCTTTTTGGCATTGTCTTTGAAAGTTAAAACAATAAATTTGCTTCAGATAACTAATAGTTTTATTCTCAGTTTTGTATCAAGGAGGGATTTAACAATACAATCTTATATAATATTTGTATAATAAAAAGTTAACAGTAATGAATTGCAATAAAAATGTATGGAATTCCACTTTTCATCTCCTCATATTAAATGACTTAACAATAATCAAGTGCAAAGATCCTACATTTCATCCTTGTAAGAATTAGAAAATATGGCATTTGTTATAACCCCTGTCATGAAGTAAGCTTGAACTCCCATGGACATCTCTCGGTAGATACATACTTGACTTAAGGCATTCGCCTACACTTTTCAACATTTGAACTTTCAGTCATATTTGCTTATGATATGAAATTGAGCTTGTGCGATTTTTTTCACAGGCTTGTATCCGTACGTGACCTCGTCCAACTGCAGTATAGGAGGCGTGTGTACAGGACTGGGGATCCCCCCACACGTGATCGGGGATGTGTTTGGAGTGGTCAAGGCCTACACCACCCGAGTGGGGTCCGGGGGCTTCCCTACAGAACTCTTCTGTGTCAGTGTCGTATAGAGAATATTTGTTTATTTTGGTGTTTGTTCAAATTTGACTTGGCTCAAATTTGAGTGGCTTAGCAGTAGATGAAAATATACATTTTCTATAACCACTATTGAAATAATGTTTTGATCACTTGCTGTCAACACATGTTCTTTTAATCCCCCGCCAAAGGGGAAGGGATATAGAATTGGCGTTGTTTATTACACTGCAACGCCGATATATCGCGGTTGGTGGGGTCCAAAGATTGCGAGCGCGATATATCCGGCGCGCGATATATCTCGAGAAATGTCTAACTTAATTGTATTGTGGTTAATCTCAAATTTCCCCAATGTTTTCATTTTATATACGGCGCTGCTAAATATTTGTATAGTAATAATTGCAAACCAATTCTACAATAAACATTTTCATAACTACATACATATCTGTATTTATCATTAAAACCTAAATGTAAATAATTTTTTATTTTCATGTACGATCGCTCGCGAATCAGCTAAAAATAAGAATTCTTGCCGTAAAAAACGTATAAAATATAATTGTGCATAGATTCGAATTTACCCTTATAAATAGTCCTAATGAAGGAACTGAAACAGCATTAATGGTTTTGATACAGCATGTTTGAATTATATTTTATTAATGGGAAATTCAATGCCACATAATTCGCGATAAACCGCGGTACTTTAGTTGAAATTTACAACGACACTTTTAATGGAAATTAAATTATCTCAATGTTGTACCCACTACGAAATTTTTATTTACAAAATAAATACACACACGCCAATTTTCGCGCGCTTTTTATCAGTACAAAGAAATTCATGACCTGTAACAAAATATAACGATTTATATACCAGTAAACTGCCATTATTACCTTTGCAATGACACTAATTGGTTATTTCTTAAGTGTTAAAAACAACTCCAGCCGTGTGTCTACAACACTGTCACTAAACAATTGTTTTTCACGATTCACTGCGTGCCAAGTAAGCCGCGAAATATAGGGTGTTAATACTAGCTAGAACCGGTATTTTGCTTCAGTTAGCAAATTCTCAGATTTAAACATGTCATTTAGTGATCATGCTTGTCGGATTTTTGGGAGCCATAGCCAAAGCGTGATATATTGGACAGCGCGATATACCGGTCCGCGATATGTTGGCGTTGCAGTGTAGTCTGTCTCTCTGTCACAAACTTTCCCCCCCCTGCCCCCCCCCCATTCATGCATTTTTTTTGCATTTTTGGAAGATAATGTAATTAATGACCACGCCCCCACACTATACACCCCTCTCCACTCCACCCCTTCATCCTTTGTGATTGAAATTGAGATAGGTCTCTACACCTTTAAAAAGAAAAATAGATGAGCGGTCTGCACCCGCAAGGCGGTGCTCTTGTTAAATAATATTTATTGCCCTTTGTTGATTTTGTATTATTTAACTTTTCATGTCTATATCTCAGAGACTATACAAGATTCCAACTGGAAACATTATGGGTACACATTATGGGTATACCTATACACATGTCAATGAGGAGAATTGCAATGCATAAAAACAATAACCCTTGTACTTAGTTCAGCTACTGTCAATTAACCCAATTTATTTAGTGGGGATATAAATTGAATGCATGTGCTTGTTATTTTATTCTTTAGTCTAATAAATAAACAAAATATGGGAAACAAGCTGAAATCAATGTTATAATTGAGTATGGTGGGACAAAAGGTCGAATGTAATCAAAGATTTTCTTTACCTTTCTGTAAAACCTTTTCCCCAAAATGCCAAAATCAATGTAATTTTCAACCCGAAAGAGATCAAAGTGGCCCATCTGGAAAAAGTCCTGGGAAAAACATTTTGTGCGAACATCTACAATCTGGTCATATTGTGTTTTGAGTGTTAAATAATGCATGTACACATCTTTCTGTTGGCTTCTTTAGGTCTTGTGACTCTGTTAAATAATGCACCTTTTCTGGTGCTGTATCATGGTCATGGATTCTTTCATGATATTCTTTCGCGTATTTCAGGAGAAGGGAGAGCTGCTAAGTAGCCGAGGCCACGAGTTTGGTGTAACAACTGGTCGCAAAAGGCGCGTAGGCTGGCTGGATATGGTCATGCTGCGATACTCGGCCATGATTAATGGATTCACTGCGTATGTAATTGTTACAAAGTCATGCTTTTACCCCCAACAAATCCAGACAAACATCATTTTGCAAACAACTTGTCAGCTGGCTGGGCCTGGTCTTGCATTATTATTCCGCAATGATAGACTGTGTGTGTAGTAAAAAATATATATATAAAGCAATGTTTGAAATATTCACTCAAACGCAAACACTTTGATTGTAATGACTGCAAGGTTTGTTTAAAATGATCAACCTTATAAAAAACTCTGGGTTGTTTGCAAAACATTTTGAATGTTTGAACAGCACAATACTTTCTATTTGTTTTTAGCTTTTCACTTGGTTCTACTACATGAATTTGAAATCTTTATTTTTGTTTTTTAAGCTCACCTGTTGAATGCACAGGGTGAGCTTTTTGGACCGCCTTTTGTCTGATATGGTCTGTTGTGCAGACACATTTATTCAAATCATGTCTACTCTAAAACTGGTTAGCATTTTTTAACAAAATATTTCAGAAAAATCCTTGGGTTAGCCCCTGGGGTCAAAATTGGCCCGTCATCAGGCGTCACATGTTTTATGTTGAGGAAAAACTCTGAAACAACAAGAGGCAAGAGTTGTAAAATGCCCTGGCATCAACAATTGCCCTGCCTGAAGGTGGTGTTTAAATGATATATTTAATTATTCATGCATAGCCTAATTAAAAAACAATACGTCTGAAACCATAAAGCACAGAGCTTTTAAAATTGGTATGTGACATCAGATTGTGGTCCTTTACACATTTTTATCTATCGTTCCCCTAGGTCAAAAACAAGCCATTTGGGATTTTTTATGCTCCCAGATCGAATGATCGGGAGTATATTGTTTTTGGCCTGTCAGTCTTTCTTTCTGTCTGTCATTCCTTCATTCTGTCATTCTGTCCCAAAACTTTAACCTTACAGTAAAGTTTTACAATAATCTTTGAAATATTGAACATAGCAACTTGATAATTGGCATGCATGTGTATCTCATGGAGCTACACATTTTGAGTGGTGAAAGGTCAAGATCATCCTTCAAGGTCAAAGGTCAACAACAAAAAAAGTGGCGCATTAGGGGGCATTGTGTTTCTGACAAACACATCTCTTGTTTATTTCTGCGCTGGTTATTGTTTTGAGATTTTATTTTGGTTGATGTAACTAAGGCATATCCCATTTATCTAAAAAGAAATTGTATGAAATATAATTTTCTCCACGGGAACAATACAAATTTTCTGTGTGTATTTAAAAAAAATGAAATTGGTTTTAGCAGTGATCATATGGGTTGAAACTTGAAGCTTAATATGGTAACAATATGATGTTCAATGTATCTGAAAACTAAACTGAAATCGGTACACTGTAATTAAACAGTTTACCAAAAATAACCAACTGGCAAAACCTCATTTCCTAGAGCGATCTAGGGCTGTCTTGGCCCCCTTGTTTATAAAAGCGTTTTAAGGTTCCCAGGCCTAAATACGTTGTTACTCTTTAAACTTGAACAGCTGGAATTTTAATTGCTTTCCTTCAGAAGGGATACGTCATTTTAAAAATCTAAAAGTACACTCTATTTACCATTGCAGTGTAGCGATCACCAAGTTGGACATCCTGGATGTGTTTGAGGAGATCAAGATTGGTGTGGCCTACAGTATCGAGGGGGAGAAGGTCACAGACAGCTTCCCAGGTAGGGTTACTGTGAATCCTAGTTGGGCTTGCAGAGCTGTTTGTCACAAACTTCTTAACCCTTTATTACTCAGAAAGGCATTTCAGCCCATTTGCAATGCCTTAAAAAACTTAATTAAATGAAAGATTTTTATGCCCCCGGTAGGGTGGCATATAGCAGTTGAACTGTCAGTCAGTCAGTCAGTCTGTCCGTCCGTCCGAAAAAAACTTATTATATATTGGCCATAACTTTTTCACTATTGAAGATAGCAACTTGATATTTGGCATGCATGTGTATCTCATGGAGCTGAACATTTTGAGTGGTGAAAGGTGAAGGTCAAGGTCATCCTTCAAGGTCAAATGTCAAATATATGGCGTCTGTCCGTCCAAAAACTTTAACATTGGCCATAACTTTTTCAATATTTAAGATAGCAACTTGATATTTGGCATGCATGTGCATCTCACGGAGCTGCACATTTGAGTGGTGTAAGGCCAAGGTCATCCTTCATGGTCAAATGTCTAATATATGGCGTCTGTCCATCCGTCCGAAAAAAACTTTATCAT
The DNA here is from genome assembly GCF_020536995.1 of Dreissena polymorpha. Lineage (NCBI taxonomy): Eukaryota > Metazoa > Mollusca > Bivalvia > Myida > Dreissenidae > Dreissena > Dreissena polymorpha. Next base: position 139,271,311 of record NC_068357.1, read on the forward strand.
TTGCCATAACTTTTTCTCTATTGAAGATAGCAACTTGATATTTGGCATGCATATGTATCTCATGGAGCTGAACATTTTGAGTGGTGAAAGGTGAAGGTCATCCTTGAAGGTCAAATGTCAAATATATGGCGTCTCTCCGTCCGAAAACTTTAACATTGGCCATAACTTTTTTAGTATTGAAGATAGCAATTTGATATTTGGCATGCATGTGTATCTCATGCAGCTGCACATTTTGAGTGGTGGAAGTTCAAGGTCAAGGTCATCCTCAAGGTCAAAGGTCAATAAAAAAATCAAAGCGGCATTCTCATGAAGCTGCACATTTTGAGTGGTTCAAGGTAATCCTTCAAGGTCAGAGGTCATAATATTTTTTGTTAAATCAAAGGGGCGCAATAGGGGGCATTGTGTTTCTGACGATCACATCTGTTGTTCTTTATCGTTTACAGTTTAAAAGGGTTCATTTCCAATCCTAATGTAATAATGAGCAGCAAACAGCATAAAACCTGAACAGACTGAAAGTTATTTCCAGGCTGTTTTTTCTTATGCCAGCTAAATATATACTTTGTTTCTGAGGGATTTAGTGCAATGGTTTCATTAAGGTTTAAAGTAGATGGTTATTTTTAAAAGCAGGACTTGAATTAAAGTATATTTTTATGCCCCCCCTTCGAAGAAGAGGGGGTATATTGCTTCGCTCATGTCGGTCGGTCTGTCGGTCGGTCCACCAGATGGTTGTAAGACGATAACTCAAGAACGCTTGGGCCTAGGATCATGAAACTTCATAGGTACATTGATCATGACTCGCAGATGACCCCTATTGATTTTGAGGTCACAAGGTCAAAGGTCAAGGTCACGATGACCCGAGATAGTAAAATGGTTTTTGAATGATAACTCAATGAAACTTCATGGGTAGATTGATCATGACTCGCAGATGACCCCTATTGATTTTGAGGTCACTAGGTCAAAGGTCAAGGTGACCCGAAAAAGTAAAATGGTTTCCGGATGATAACTCAAGAATGCATATGCCTAGGATCATGAAACTTCACAGGTAGATTGATCATGACTCGCAGATGACTCCTATTGATTTTGAGGTCACAAGGTCAAAGGTCAAGGTCACGTTGACCCGAAATAGTAAAATGGTTTCCGGATGATAACTCAAGAATGCATACGCCTAGGATCATGAAACTTCATGGGTAGATTGATCATGACTCGCAGATGACCCCTTTTGATTTTCAGGTCACTAGGTCAAAGGTCAAGGTCACAGTGACAAAAAACGTATTCACACAATGGCTGCCACTACAACGGACAGCCCATATGGGGGGCATGCATGTTTTACAAACAGCCCTTGTTTGCTTAAGCTTTGATTTACCCTGTAACTGCTTCCTGCATTCTATCGAAATCCCAGCCTTAAGTGATACCTTAAAGGGACCTTTTAACATTTTGGTAAATATACAATATTGAAAAAAAAAAAATTGGTAGACATTTGCAAATTTTCGTTGTAATTATGATCTTTGTGAGGAAGCAGTAATACTGACAATTTACCATGCTCTAAAATATCCATTATATGCATCTTTTGAAGATTTAAAAACCTAAAAAAAACGTTTGAATAATTTGGAGAGTTCTGTTGTCGTTATATTTTGTGACACTATGAGGATTGCATGTATAAAGTATAAAATACATCAGTCATTATATGAGCCCGGATGGCTGAGTGGTCTAAGCTTTAGACTTTTACTTCAGAGGTCAGTGGTTTGAGCCCAGTTGAGGGCTACTTTTTTCTTTCTTTAATTTTATTTTTATTATTTTTTTACTGGAGCTTATTCATCAATATAAAGCAGTTAATGACAAACTTCAATACATGCCAAAAATGCCCAAAATCTGTGAAAAGGTCCCATTAACTTGTTTGAAAAATTCATTGAAAACTCCCAGGTTTTCTGTTTACATAAGGATTAAGATTTGGTGATTTAAGCAATATTTACATTGTATTACTAATTATGCCCCCCTTCGAAGAAGAGGGGGTATATTGTTTTGCACATGTTGGTCCGTCCGTCCACCAGATGGTTTCCGGATTATAACTCAAGAACGCTTAGGCCTAGGATCATGAAACTTCATAGGTACATTGATCATGACTGGCAGATGACCCCTATCGATTTTCACGTCACTAGGTCAAAAGTCAAGGTCACAGTGACTCGAAATAGTAAAATGGTTTCCAGATGCTAACTCAAGAATGCTTACGCCCAGGATCATGAAACTTGATAGGTACATTGATCATGACTGGAAAATGACCCCTATTGATTTTCAGGTCACTAGGTCAAAGGTCAAGGTCATGGTGACTCAAAACAGTAAAATGGTGTGGATGATAACTCAAGAATGCTTACGCCTAGGATCATGAAACTTCATAGGAACATTGATCATGACTGGCAGATGACCCCTATTGATTTTCAGGTCACTAGGTCAAAGGTCAAGGTCACAGTGACTTGACAGGTAAAATGGTTTCCTGATGATAACTCAAGAATTATTAGGCCTATAATCATGAAACTTCATAGGTACATTGATCATGACTGGCAGATGACCCCTATTGATTTTCAGGTGACTAGGTTTAATGTCGAGGTCACAGTGACAAAAAAAACGTATTTACACAAAGGCTGCGACTACAACTGACAGCCCATATGGGGGCATGCATGTTTAACAAACAGCCCTTGTTTAAATCCAGTTAATTAGGTAAACAAACATGAAACGGCTATTGTCCATTTGAAGTTGTTGTTTATTTTAGACTGTGCTTAGGAAGATGTCATATCATTTACACAAGATTTTGCTCAATAACCATCTGTTAAGAAAAAGCAACACAACTTTGCATTATTGTAAAGTATACCTAATTTAAAGGCAAACTGGTGTGGTATTTACCTATGAAAATATTAGTTTAAAGATTAAGCATGAGATTGTGATTGTCAACTTGCTCAAATTAAATCGTGGGGACAGTGGTCTAGTGGTAAGATGCTGGGCTGGGGATCGAAAGGTCCCTGGTTCGAATCCCGCCCAGACACCGGATTTTTCTGAGCAAAAAATTAATCCCACGCTTGCTCCTCTCCACCCAGGTGTATAAATGGGTACCTGTGAGGGAAATAAGCCAATGTGCCGTGGCTGCCTGGTGCGCCATATGTTAACGGACGACTTAAATCCCAGTGATCAGGGGGTTGATTGTGAAGTCGGCTGAAGATGTATATCGAAGCAGACTATAAACCGCACCTTTAACCTTTAAATTAGCGTGATTATTACTAGCCTGACTGCAAATATATGCATCATGGCTTTTTAATGCCTCAATGGCATTTATGCATTAAAGACATTCAGCATTTACATAGGTACATCTGTGCATCACAAACGCCGTGTTTTAAACTCCTTAACCATTGGGTGGATCTTACTCAAGCATTTACAGTTGAATGACCTTAGTGAGTTTATGTTTGTAAAGAAAGAAATTTGGCTGAGACTATATTTAGCAGAATTATTGCCCTGTGTTTATCCACTATTGAATATACGGTCCTCAAAAGCTTGTGTTTTTAACTATTCAAAGTGCTTGCTCACACTTTCAAGGTGGAATGACCTTAATAAGAAGATGATTGTACAGAGAGGAATGTTGGCTGCAAAAACATCAGCACAATTGTAACACTTAGGCAGTAGTATTAGGCTGTTTTTCCACTTTAGAGTCAATCTTGCTCAAACATTTGAATGTTAGTAATGTACAGATGATTGTATAGAAAGGCATGGCGACTGCTCACCAGTTTGGGGCTTAATTATGTCCACTGTAGAATAATAGATTTTTCTTAAACAGTAGTTGTGTGTACATCAGTGTCCCTAACACATTTTTAGTCACAAATCTTAAATACAGCTATTTGGCTAGAGGTTACACAAACACTGCTATAAAAGGATTGGGACCCATGAAGACAAGTAATTATGGTATATATGGCCATTAAAACATGGATTATAACAGCATTTAAGATGTAGGATTTAACAGCAAGAAACATTTCTTTTGGTGAACAGGTTTTATACTTGGAGACCTTTAAAAAAATTGTTGCGTAGGTGTCCTTTTTTGCGCTTTTACATCAACATTTTGTATTTTTTGTATCAAATAAAGAGAGTCAAGTGTTCATTTTAAAGTATGTTAGTAAATTTGTACAGATAAAATCTAGTCGAGGAGAATAATGAAATGAAAAATCATGCATCCCATGGGAGGCAAGTTAAATTAAAAGGGGTTCTGACTTAAAATGTCCGGTTAATCTGTGAAGTGAATGCTATTTTACTTGACAGCGACTGACGAGGTCCTGAAGAAGGTAGAGGTGGAGTACCTGACACTTCCTGGCTGGAAGACAAACACGGAGGACGTGCGCAAGTTTGCCGACCTGCCAGGGGAGGCTCAGGCCTATGTGCGCAAGATTGAGGAGCTCATGGGAGTACCGGGTAAGTTTTGAAATGTTTAGTGTCCTGTGTGGTGTGTTCAGGAAACCCTGAAAAATCGGCTAGGTGTGTGTCTTCAAGTGTCACCTGGATCAGCCGGTGTAGTTTGCCACTGAACTTACATGATCTTCTGAGAGTACTTTGTAAATTTATGATTAGTACTAATTTTCTATCCCAAACTGTCACTGCAAAGGGAAGTTCATGCGAGCTTGACATTAATATTATATGAACAATAGGGCCATGACAACTCTTTAATGCTCAGCATAGTTCATGGACACCAATTATTGAAGTCTTGTAAATTTAGTTGTTCATGGCCTTCATATTGCCAAGATAAACATTCTGGCTACATTTAAACAAGATTTGGGCCATAAATGTGGCTTAAAGTGTGGTAACAAGGTTTAAGATCTGAGCTTGATGACTAGTTTCTAGATGCACATGATAGTGTTTTTTCCCCAGGCCCTTTTTGCGTTGTGCTGTGCTACGCCGCCTTTCTTAAGCAACCCATTTTCAAAGCACGCGCCCTTATTGATAACATCTTAATTGCACCTTGACAAAATTTCTAAGCTGACTAGTATGTGAGTATTGCCCCAAGGCAGTGAAGATTCGTGCGGTTGTGAATAAGTCATAACCCTGTGTCAATATCAATCGATTTTTTTCAGTGGCTTTGCTATACTAAGCACACTAATCAGTCTGTAATGTTTACTCTTCCACGATAACATCGTGGACAGTTACTTCAGAGACTTCTGATGAAAACCTAGATGTTATCCTCGTGGACATTGTGCATTTCATGCATAATTCAGTAATGTCATTTATTTTTACTTGTAATTAAATTTAAAAAATACAAACGAGTCGTATCTTTATTGTTATTGTCTTTAAGATAATTAATTTTTGAAACAATTACTGTAATGTATACTAATCAAACAAAATGTGAATCACATATTAAACGGACATATACGCTTCTACGTTACTATGTGCACTGTCGCTTACAATTTTAACAAGATGGCGGACTGTACAAAAACTTGTGACTCTCGGCAAAATGACTACAAAAATGGCAATTGAGAAACAATGGAGATCATACATTAGAAGGATTAATGAAATGCCTGTGATAATGAACAATGCAAAATGTTTTAAATACCAACAACATATTTATAATTAGTAATCTGCTCAGTGGATGTATGTCACGGAACGAGTGTTTGACAATTGTAGCGTTCAGTTTACTTGAAAAAGTTAAAACATCTGACAAGATTATCGTAAGAAAATGGGATAAGACAAATATGGTTTCATTTATATGTTAATTTATCTGTATATAATCAGATTCATATGCAGTGTTTTTATGCTCCCCAAAAATTTTCGGGGGAGCATATAGTTGCCAGTTTGAAGTTCCTTCCGTACTTCCTTCCTTCCGTCACACTTTTGTTACAGTTTCTCATAGCACCTTCAATACTTTACCGATCTCTTTCATATTTGGCATGTAGGTACCTTGCATGGACCTCTACCTTTTGACGAGGTTTCAGGTCACTGGGGTCAAGGTCACAGAGGCTAATAATAGATTTTTTTAGGTGGATATTAACACATAGATTGACAAAGTGCATCATCAGGGAGCATCCATCAGTTTCACTGATATTCTTGTTTTCCACCATTTTGGGATGAGGCCAGGTCCCTTTGGATTGTGAAAATTCATGGTGTTTTGCCTTAAAATAGGGAAATTAGTGTTGTTATTGTTTTGCTAACAAAAGCTTCAAAATTGATGATACAAGTGTGTCCCAGTATTATATTTACTAAGG